>NW_024070196.1:51958985-52144469 GCF_014754425.2 Oryx dammah
CGAGGCACAGGCAAACAAACAAACGAAAAGGACTGAAAGGAGAAGGAGAGGTACAGAGCTTGTTACCTCCGGTAAGTACAGGAATGTTCACTCCTGTGAGTTGTTACATATTTAACTCACAGAGGGACAGAGTCTGGGAGCAGCCACAGAGGCACAGTGATCTTAGAGAGAACTGGCGAGCCCTTGAGCCCCTTTCCATGTACCATCTACCCTCTGTCCTCTCAGTCCCAGCCCCTTGACCACTGTGTGATTTTAGGCACGTCTTCTTGTCTGTAAAATGGGCATCTCAGCAGTTGTGAGGTTCAGTGAGCTCATACAAGTAGGCTGCCTCGGACAACTCCTGGCACACAGAAAGCTCCCAGTAAGTTTTAGTGGCCGTGAGTACTGAGATGACCCCTTGTCATTCAACCAGCCTGCTTCTCTGCCTCGTGCTACGAGGTCAGCAGTCTGCTCGTGAGCAGCCTACTGGGATTCTGTTGACCCTGGTCCTTAGCTACAGCTTTGGTGACAGGAGTATCTTGTGTCTACTCTGCTGCCTCCCCTAGCAGGCCTGGAGCCCCTTGGGGTCAGAGGGCAGGTCTGACTCCTTCAGGGCCCCCAATACCTGGCACAGAATCAGACTCGCTGAGTAGATGAATGAGTGAATGGCCATCCTGCCCGTGCTGGCAGTTGTCTCCCGCACGGCCTTGTTTCCCCCGCCTGCCAGGGCGCTGTCGTCAGCTGTTGCGCGCTCAGGGATACAGATGTCCTAAAATACCGCCGAGCAGATTGTGCCAGCCTATAGGGTTATGTTGAGGTCAAGGGCTTCAACTTGAGATCAGGCCCCCAACTTCACTCATTTTTTTATTTTTTTGGCCACACCACGCAGCATCTGGGATCTTAGTTCCCCGACCAGGGACCAAAGCTGCACCCCTGCATCGGAAGTGTAGGTTTGTAACCACTGGGCCACCAGGGAAGTCTCAGATAGTTTTAGTCGAGTTTACTTACTGTGGCCGAACTTCAGTGTCTCATCCTGCAATGAGGGCTTTGTCAGGGTTTTGTGAATTTTTTTTTTTTTTTGGCTGCGCCGCAGGGCATCTTAGTTCCCTGACCAGGGATTGAACTTGTATCCCCTGCAGTGGAAGTGCAGAGTCCTAACCACTGGACCACCAGGGAAGTCCCAGGTTATTGTGAAAATTAACTGGAGTGAAGCACAGTGCCTGGCAAAACTAGGTACTTCACAAAAGTTAAATACTATGGTTATTGGTCTTCCCAGGTGGTGCAGTGGTAAAGAATCTGCCTGCCAATGCAGGAGATGTGAGTTCGGTTCCTGAGTCGAGAGGATCCCCGGGAGAAGGGAATGGCAACCCACTCCAGTATTCTTGGAGAATTCCATGGACAGAAGAGCCTGGCAGGTTACAGTCTGTGGGGTTACCAAGAGTCGGACACAACTGAGAGACCGAGCACACATGTACACACATGTGATTAACAATTATTTTTCAATCAGTAAGCATCCAGTAGGGCCCAGATTTTTCTGAAACCTTATAATCTAAAAGGAAAACTACCCGTTGTGGAAAAAAAAAAGGATTAATTTTAGTGTTGAGTGTCTCCCATTGAGATTCTTTAATACGGATTTCATGGCAACCTAACTACAATAACCTTGGGCAAATGACTTAACCTTTCTGAGCCCCAGTTTCTGCATCAGTAAAATGGGAAGAATGATAATACTACACTTATAGGATTATTGGGAAGCATTTGAGACTTGAAAGAGGTGAAGGAGCCGCTATCTGGGGTAACAGTGGTCCAGGCAGAGGGAACAGCCTGTGCAAAGGTCCTGAGGCAGAAAGCTGCCTGATTATTAAAGGAAAAGTAGAGAGAGTAGAGGGAGAGTAGAAGTTAGTAGCTCAGTACCAGGGCCAGTCGTGCAGGGGGTGTCAGGCACTGTGAGGACTTTGATCCAGGATCAGACGATCTGACTTGGGTTTCACAGGCTCCTACTGTCTGCTGGGAGTGGAAACCAGGTTGATGGGGACAAAGGTGGCAGCAAGGAGAACCAAGACTTAATTGAGACCATCCAAAGGACTTTGACAAAGCCAGGTGGGACAGCAGAAGGAGAGGCAGAAAATTCTGGAAATATTTTAAGAGTAGAGCTGCAAGATTTGCTGGCAGACCGGAGAGTTTCACCTGGTTCTTGGGCAGATTCAACAAAAGAGTTTGCCTACCTGCTTATTAGTTCAGCGCCCCCACCCAGCAAGGGCTCCATGAACGTCTGTGGCGGTTAATATCATCACTGGTGCTTGTTGGACCGAAAATTCTGCTGGAGCTCCTCAGGCCCTTTACTTCCCCGTGGGTAAACTGAGGCAGAGATTCAGCTGAGGCAGAACTTCTGGCTGGAGACCCCATCTGGCCAAGGGCAGGGGAGATAGAGGCCAGCTTTGTAGCCACGCTGTGGTTCCTGCGCCAAGACCAGCAGAGGGCGCCAGAACCCCACGGAAGGCCTCTGTCTTGGCTGAGCCAGTTCTGCAGCGCTGACTGGGGAGGGACCCCCTCCCCGACCTGCACAGGGTGCATTGACTGACTTTTATTGCGCGCCTCCTCTATGCCTCCTGCTGACCCAGGCTGTGGCTGCTGAAAGCTGCAGTGAAAACTGGACACAGTCTGGTCTGACCACCTCCCGTTTCGTGTCCATCATTTCCATGAAAGTGGGCCATTCATTCCAGGTTATTGGGAGGGAAGGCACAAGGAATGAGTCCCAGACTGGAAGCTAGTTTGGGTTTGAGTCCTGCCATCCTCTTAATTGCTGTGTGATGTCAAGCAAGTTACTCAGCCTCTCTGAGTCTCCCATTCCATGTCAGTGAAATGGGGATGACATCTCTGCCGGATGCCCCTTTCCCCCTGCCACACCCAGGATCGATGTGAAGATACATGGGTAAGAAATTATCTGGCAAGCTGTAAAGTGCCCGACCAAGAGGGGTGGCGTAGCAGTTCTAGCATTGCTCAGAAGCAGAACATCGACATCTTCTGAGCTTCTAGAATTTGGACTCTGAACCTTCTGGCAGAGAGAAGAAAGCAGTGAACTTTGGTGGCTGTCAGCTGTCAATTGGTGGTGTGACTGGGTGAGCCTCAGCTCATCTTTTCGGCTCCACTTTCTTCATCTGTAAAATGGGTGATAACAGGGTCACCTTCTGAGTCCTCGTGCAGAGGGGATGACTATCACCCAGGAGCCCTGTGGGTCTGTGTTCTCCATGTCTGGGAGCCATTATTCATGATAACAGGATCCAGTCAGTACAGACTGAATAACTCACATTTTGTATGTTCCTGGTCTCTGAAAAGAGGGCCCCCGCCCCCGCCCCTGCCTGGCTACTAAGCAGGAGTTTGCAGAGAGAGAAAAACTCCACGAGTGAGGTAAGCAGTGAGGGTAGTCTGGGGGCTTCCAGAGCCCCCTCCTGGCTGCAGACGCCCCCACGAGCCCGCCCTGTCTCCGGCAGGAGAGACCTTCCTTCCCTACTACACTGGCCGGGCCATCGACGGCATCGTCATCCAGAAAAGCATGGAGCAGTTCAGCGCAGCCGTCGTCATCATGTGTGTGCTAGCCATCGGCAGGTAGTGACCCCTTCCTGCCCCCACCCACCAGGCCTGCAGTTGCGAACGGGATGGTAGCTCCTGAGAGGAAAGGGGGCCATGGAGGCCCAAGAAATGCCCCTTGGGATGGGAGGCTAAGGCCTGTCCCTCAGCTGGTCCCCATGGGAACCAGCAACCCAGCCACTGGCTTAGTTCTGACTATTTGGTTGAGCCCCACCCTAGAGCCACACCCCTCTTGTCCCTAAAAATGACTTCAGTCCGCGGGGTTCCCCTTTCAGCACCACCCCATCCCCAGCTGTTTTCCAGGCAGGGGACAAGGGCCAGCTTTGTCTGTGCTATTCTGGAAAGGCGAGAGGCCTGATGGGTGGAGCTGGGCTTCTCGCCCACAGTAAAAATCCCCCCATGCCCTCACCTTGGGGGCTCCTGTTGGGAACAGGGTGACCCCCTGGTAGTGCCAGCCCCAGAGAATGGGCTCAAGGTTGGGGTCCCTCGCCCCTGCGAAGGCCCTGGCCTGCCAGCAGTGGAGAGGGAGCAGTGAGGGGCAGGGGTCAGTTGCCGGAAGGACGTCGTGCTATACATAACATCTCTTATCTGCAATTAGCTCATTTGCCGCAGGTATTCGGGGCGGCATTTTTACCCTCATATTTGCCAGACTGAACATTCGTCTCCGTAACTGTCTCTTCCGCTCGCTGGTGTCTCAGGAGACAAGCTTCTTTGACGAGAATCGCACAGGTTGGTTTTCCCGGGGGCCTTGGGTGACCTGGGGCTGGGCCCGGCCAGGTGGGCCTGCCCTGCTTTGATTTAAATGGGTGAATCAGTGCTCTCAGTCATGCTGGCTTTCCCTGCCATCCGATGCAGGGTGGGGATCCCCCTGGTGGCTGGCGTGGGCCTCCAGCCCCCCTGAGCCCTGGGAAGCTGGTCTGAGGTTTTGCTGTGAGCTGTGGCCACTCTAGGACCTTGGCCAGGCCACCCTGTCCCTGAAGCAACCAAGGCCTCACCTCCCACTGGCTTGTGGGAAGCACATGGGCCAGGACTCCCCCGGCCTGTGGGGGTGAGCAGGGCAGGGGGACAGGACAGAACAAGGAGGCCGAGATCCAGTCTCTGAGGCAGCCCAGCCTGGGTGCAGGCCCTATCCCTGAGTTCACCTCCCTGAGCCTCTGTTTTCTCCTCCGTAAGATGGGACAATAATAGGAGCTGCCCCACGGGAATGTTGTCAAGGTCTTAGCCCAGTATCCAGCCATCAGTAAGGGGCGTTCTGGTCCTCTGTCTTCCACAGCTCAGATGGTTATTACCATGAGGCTGAAGAGGGGAGTGGCCCCTCTGCCAGTGACAGGGAGGGGCCACTGGTTCAGCTCTGGCTCAGTCACGGCCATGCTGTGCGGCGCTGAGCAAGACTTCCCCTCTCTGAGCCTCAGCTGCCTCCTCTGTGCTCCGGGAGATGTGAAGTTGAAATCAGATGCTGGTGACAAGGGCTGGACTCAGAACAGCCCCCAGGGCCATCGGCTCACCCTGTCCCCCTGCAGCCCAGCCCAGAAGACAGGGAAGGTCCAAGCTCCCCAAGGGTCCCTTGCCCCCACTCTCAGCAGCCCTGTTACTGCAGAGGGAGCTGAGAGGCCTGTGTTCCAGGGGACCTCATCTCCCGCCTCACCTCGGACACCACCATGGTCAGCGACCTGGTCTCCCAGAACATCAACATCTTCCTGCGGAATACGGTTAAGGTCACAGGTGTGGTGGTCTTCATGCTCAGCCTCTCGTGGCAGCTCTCCCTGGTCACCTTCATGGGCTTCCCCATCATCGTGATGGTGTCCGACATCTATGGCAAGTACTACAAGGTAGGCCCTGCCTGATCCCCACTGGGGCCTCCCCACCAGCAGCTCTCAAATGACCCCTTAGGATGGGCTCAGAGGGCCACTGGGGGCTAGTGAGGGACTTGTCTTAAAACTGAGTTTGCGTTCACTCATTCAATAATCAGACAGGACCCCTGTCCCCATGGAGCCTATATTCTAATAGAGCCAGCCAATAAATAGCAACAATGATAATGATGGAAATATATAATACAGTCATAGCTCAGTTGGTAAAGAATCTACCTGCAATGCAGGAGACCCGGGTTTGATTCCTGGGTTGGGAAGATCCCCTGGAGAAGGAAATGGCAACCCACTCCAGTATTCTTGCCTGGAGAACCCCATGGACAGAGGAGCCTGCCAGGCTGCCCGCTGGCAGTCCATGGGGTCACAAGAGTCAGACACGACTTAACAACTAGAGATATAAAACATTAACAGTTGGAGGAGATAAGGAGATAAATGAAAAGAAATAGAGAACATAATAGAGAGCATTGGGGTTGGTTGCAGTTTTATTTTATTTTTAAAGTTAAGTGTCTTTCTTTTGCTATCCTTTTTTAAACTTTTTATTTGTTTTGTTTTTGGCTGCGCTGCACCTTCATTGCTGCGCTTGGGCTTTCTCTCACTGTGGTGAGCAGGGGCTACTTTCTAGTTGTGGTGTACGGGCTTCTCATTGCGGTGGCTGCTCTTGTTGCAGAGCGCGGGCTCTGGGGTGCAGGCTCAGTGATTGTGGTACACAGGCTTAGCTGCTGCAAGCCATGTGAGATCTTCCTGGACAACGGATGGAACCTGTGTCCCCTGCATGGGCAAGTGGATCCTTAGGCACTGGACCACCAGGGAAGTCCCAGGCTGCAATTTTAAATTGGTCTTTCTGAGAAGGTGGCCTTTGAGTAAAGAGGTGGACATACTGGGGAAGCTCGTTCCAAGCAGAGGGCACAGCCAGTGCAAAGGCCCTGAGGTGGGACCGTGACTGGCCTGTTTGAGGAGCCTCAGGAAGGCTGGTGAGGCCGGAACCAGAAGTGAGGAGAGAGTCGGGAGGTGATGGGGGATTAGATGGTATATGCCTTTGTGGGAAGTTTGGGTTTCACTCTGAGTGCAAAGTTTGCTCTCTTTCTATAGAGTGTATGTTCAAGGTTGGGGCGGGGGGTGGAGGCGCCCAGGCCCCCATGATCAAGGCCCTCACCCAAGACGCAATGATGGGCTAGCAGTAGTCCCCTCCGGCTGCCCCCAGCGCTGCTGTCAGAAGAGTCAGCCTGTAAGTGAGGCCCCTGCCTCACCTTCCTCCTGGTTCCCACAGTAGTGGGTGCCTCTGAGCTCTCAGGGCCCCAGGGTGGGTGCAGGCAGGTACAGGCAGCCCCTTCCCCAGTGATCCAGGCCTGAGGGGGACAGGGGCGCTCCTGAGCAGAGCACTTGGACCCTGAAGTCCCCACTTGTTCAGGACCCTTAGTGCCCATGACCTGAGGCCGGCACCTAAATGAATCCATTCCCCACAGCCCACGGTGTCACCCTCCTGCAGAGCCCAATCACCCAGGAGGGCCCTCTCCCCCGCAGGTCTGGATCACTGGCCTTGCTGTTTTCGTACCTGAGGAGAGAAAGTAAATATATGAGTTAGAGTCCGAGCAGTTTCCCTGCCACCCCACCCTTCCTGCCTTCCTGCCAGCCCCGGGAGGGGCCAGGAAGCCCTGGAGCGCCCCGCATCACATCAGCCCTGCCTCTGTGCACACCTCAGGCTCCACCTTCAGGATCAGGGGTGCGGCCTCAAGCAAGCCCTATTTAGGTCTCGTACCTGTACCCCATGTATAGGGTACCATCATTGAGTCATCACCACAAGCCACACACATCATCCGCAGCCAGACATGACTCAAGGCAGTGTGGCTCCTCCCAGGGTGCCTGAGCCTGAGTACACTGCGTGCTCCTGATGGCCTGGGCGTGACTCGCAGGTCATGAGACATGCCAATGTAGGAGCCTCCTGGGCCACCTTCCTGGCTGGTATGAAGTTCTGAGTGTGGTAACTGTCGCAAAGCCTGCATAGCGAGGCCCAGGGACTGCTGCTGGAACGCTGTGGGCAGCAGTCCGATGGTCATGTTCTTGAAACCACTTCTCAGCCATCCATCCCCTGTTATAAGCACACGATGTGGGCAGATTTCACAGCCCGTGGCCTCCACCACCATCTAGAACTCAGCTAAGAGTTCTAGAATCTCTGTGCTACATTTCAGTCTCTCACAGTATGTTGCTGGATGTAAATGGTGCCGCCTTAATAGGTAGTGTTTCTTGTGCAGTATACAACCTGAACAACCATCCAGAGCATCCCTGCTCTTATGCCAGCTCAGGATCAGGTATCGAGACTTGTTTTCTGAGAAGGTATGCATGGTCATGCATAACTTTCTCTGAATACTAGAGGTAACTTCACGATCAGTGGCCCATCCCTCAGGAGATAGAGCCTCAGGAGCTCACCCCCAAATCCCAGCTGGAGTCTGTTGTCTGAGCTCAGCAAATCACGCTAGGAGGAGATGGGGGAGGAAGGGGAGCTAGGTCTCATCCCCTTGTCCCTGGAACTCCCTGCATAGATCTGACACCAACTAAAGACAGAAAGCCCCGGAGAGACCTGGGCTCGGGCAGAGGGTGAGCCTATCTGTTTTGAGGTCTCCTCCTCTTTGTCCCCATTCCCACCCATAGAGGCTCTCCAAAGAGGTCCAGAGTGCTCTGGCCAGAGCCAGCAGCACAGCCGAGGAGACCATCAGCGCCATGAAGACAGTGCGGAGCTTTGCCAACGAGGAGGAGGAGGCGGAGGTGTACTCGCGGAAGCTGCAGCAGGTGTACAAGCTGAACAGGAAGGAAGCCGCGGCCTACATGTACTACGTCTGGGGCAGCGGGGTACGTGCCCCCAGCCCGGGCAGGTCTGACACAAAGATGGAGGACCCCTTAGTCAGTATATTAGCGCAGGTCCCTGCATGCTGGTGTGACACTTGACTTTGTCCTGACTTTCTGCTTGTCCTCAGAGGATCTTTCTGGAAAGAAACATAGATTCCTGTGAATGTCCCCCCAGGACACTCCTTCTTACCTCTCACCTGGGTGTGGGGTGGCCAGGCAGGAACTTTCTTTTCCCTGTTGGGGAGACACCTGCCAAAATGAGGAGTCACCCCGAGGCCACCTGGGGGTGTGACCTGGGCAGATTCCCGGCAGGTCCTAGAGCGTCCGGCTCACTCCCTGGGGATGCATTCCAGCCCCTCCTGGAGAAGCACGTGGAGCCTGTCACTGTGTGCTGGCCATGCCTGAGGGTGGGCTGTCGGGGAAGAGCTGGGGTAGGCATGAGGAGGGTTTGGGATTTAGGAAGGAGCCGGTGATCTACAGACGAGCAGGGGATAAGGACCTTCTAGGACCTCCCCCGACCCAGGGTAACCCCTCCTCAAAAGTGCCCAGCCAGAGGGGAGAAAGGCCTGAAATCCAGCCAGCCAAGTCTCCTGGCAGTCTGCCCACCAGCAAGGGCACCTCTTGCTGCTTGTGCCAAGGCACTGTGGTCCAGCTGTGGGTCTAGTTCCGACCCAGCATCGCTGGCTTGGAATGAGGAGGGGCAGATAGGGACCCCGAGTGGGTTGTGTCATGGGTATGCAGGTTCCACTCCTCTCGCAGACACTCCCCAGGCACCAGAGGGGGCGGGAGGCAAGCACACCCAGACACAGCCCCTCCTTTCTGGTAATACTGACCTCATCTGCTTGGCCTGGCTTGCTGTGTGACCTTAGCCAGAGGACTTGGCCTCTCTGAACCATGCTCTTCCCAATAAGGAGAAGACGAATAGCTCTAGTTTGGCCTCGCTGAGGCACTTGGGAACTGTGTGTGTGTGTGTGTGTGTGTGTGTGTGTGTGTGTATGTATGCCAGGGCCTGACAAAGAAAGCCTTGTTCCCGACCAGGCTCATGGCCTGTTCCAGCAGGGGGCCTTTGCAGGGAAAAACTCCCTGGCAGGGGTGGGGAGGGTGTGAGTGACAGAGAGGCACCAGCTCGTGGGAGGCCGTCCCTGCCGCTGGCTGGAGTTGCAGTTTGTGACTGTGGGTGCAGAGTCCACAGCTGCTCTCACCTTCCCTGCAGCCTGTGGGGCGGGGAGACAGAGGGAGTGGGGTTGTGGATCTAAGTCAAGGGCCCCCGAGAGTCAGACTCCGCTCTCCGTCTGCCTTGCAGCTCACACTGCTTGTGGTCCAGGTCAGCATCCTCTACTACGGGGGCCACCTCGTCATCTCGGGGCAGATGACCAGTGGCAACCTCATCTCCTTCATCATCTATGAGTTTGTCCTGGGAGATTGTATGGAGGTGAGGGGCTGGCTGGGGAAGTGGGGGCGGTCCTGGGGAGGAGGGAGAGGTAAGGGGGAGGGATCTGAATGGGGTTCTCCAGGGTCCACAGGAGGTGGCATTTCTTTCTAAAGGACATGATAATGCCAACAAGGAGACTAACACTAACCTGTGACAGCAACTTTGCAGAGCAGAGTGGCAGCAACAGAGATTATTTCAGAAGATGCCCCTGAGCACCTGTGTGAGGCCCAGTGCTCCCCGGGTCCCCATTTCCCAGAAAAAGAAGCTGAGGCTCAAAGTGGTTCAGTGACCTGCCCCCCATGTTTGTAGGGGTTCCCACTTCCAAGCCAGATGGTCTGACTTTATTTTAACCCACTTTAAAGAGCAGCTCTATGGAAAAAGAAGAGTGGGTTTGTTTTTTAAATGGATTATGTCTTTTATATATGTATATACATGTATATATATATATACACATACAGTATTTCAATTTTATTTTAAAATTTATTTGGCTGTGTCTGGTCTTAGTTGCGGCATGCAGGATCTAATTCCTGGACCAGGGATCGAACCCGGGCCCCCCACTTTGAGCCTTAGCCACTGGAGCAGCAGGGAAGTCCTTGTAGATTAACTCTTAATTTGGCTTCTCCCACCAGCAGGTCCTGAGATGAGGGAGCTGGGGAGCTTGTGCCTAAACTACCATCAGTCACTTCCAGAGGATGCATAGAGTAAGGGTGTTAGTTCTCTAGTCTGACCCCACACCCCGACAAAGCCCTCCAGCACTAAGGTAGAGCCTGTGTGTCCTGCAGTGATAAAGATGTGGGGGTCAGGGGCAGGTTAGTGTCTTCCGCAGATGGTACTTTGCCTTAGCTCCAGTCAGACTCGCAGTGTCATCTGAATCAGCGTCAAGGAAGCCATGCTTCAGAAACATCCACAGCAGTGGGCAAAGACATGTGTCCCAGGATGTCCAGTGTGGCATAGTTTATAACAGTGAAAAGTTAAATGCTTGTCAACCAGTGATTGGGCAATACGGTATATCCGTATGCCAGAAACAGTCCGTCTGTGCTACGAAAACTAGGCAGCAGCCACAGGAGCGAGGTAGAGCTGTGTGCACTGGTGCAGAGAACCCCAAGACACAGAATTAGTGCAAAAGCTAATCTCTGAGTCATAGGGATGGGCTGATCTCATGGTTTTCTTTCGTCTCAAAATTATTTAATTATGTACTTGCATGTGTTTGTAAAAGCACAGAGAAAGGACTTGAAAGACACAGTACCCTGATAACCAGGACCACCTCTGGGATGAGGGATAGAGGACAGTGTCTACACAGCACTTGTGTCTTAATATGAGTAATTATATGTGGATGTTAACAGCTGTGGTATATTGACAGCTTCCTATGTGCTGAGTACTGTCTTCACAGAATCATGATACAGGCACTAATATTAACCCCGTTTCATCAACTAGGACCCTCAGTCACAGATCACAAGGGCCTGAACTTGGGAGCCAGATGCCGGGGTTCGAATCCTGGTTCTGCCGCTTCTCCATCTGTGTGGCCTGGGGGAAGTTACTTGAGCACTCTGTGCCTCAGTTTCCTTATCATCACAGAGGAGCTAATGATAGCAGCTACCTCATAAGACATATATGCACTCAGTAAAATGAGTCATTATTCACATTTATACCTGTGTATATTTTTACCCAAGGAAATGTATAGTATAAATTTAGGGCCGTTTTTATCCTCGAAATTTAAAAATTCTGTGGCAGCTGAAAAGGGAAGGTCCAGTTCCTGTTCTGCTACATTCTGGCTTCTCTGCAATTTCATTTCTTCTTCTAGGGGGTGATAATGCCTACCCTGCTGGACAGTGGTGAGGTTTAGCTGTAACACATAAAGCATCAGTATTTTTTATCACTGTCTTAATTTTTTACATCCTCGTCCTGGTCTGCTGTACCAGCCAGTGGGGCTCTGACAGCCTCCTATGACCGTCCCCCACCCCGTCAGACCCGCTGCTGTGTTCTTGCTCTCTCTGCACTCCCTTCATCCCTCTGGCACCGTGGAGAGGGAACCTAGGATTGGGGTGTCAATGGATCAGGAACATGTTTCTCCTCCCCCCACAGTCCGTGGGCTCCGTCTACAGCGGCCTGATGCAAGGAGTAGGGGCCGCCGAGAAGGTGTTCGAGTTCATTGACCGGCAGCCGACCATGGTGCATGATGGGAGCTTGGCCCCTGACCACCTGGAGGGCCGGGTGGACTTTGAGAACGTGACCTTCACCTACCGCACTCGGCCCCACACCCAAGTCTTGCAGGTAAGAGAGGGGCCGAGAACACCCCCCACCACCACCCCCAATCATCCCTTCCCTCCTCCTATCTTTCTCGCACCTCCTACAGGGCAGGCCATGGCAGTGCAGCCAAAAATACGAAGAGCAGAGTCCCTCCACTCCTGGAGTTGGGCTCTTGTTGGGGAAGGCAGAGCATTAAAAGGATTCCAAGAGAAATGCTAGGAAGGCAATAAATCGGAGTAGTCTGCAGAGATGGTGATAGTCCAAGAGGGCTTCTCAGGGGAGGTGACTTTTGATCTGGGACCTAAACAAGGAGCAGGAGCCAGCCAATGGCTCTCTGCAGAGAGAACATTCCAGGCAAAGGAGACGAGTATAAAAGTGCTGTCAAGGCCTAGAAAGGAGAGCCTTCTGGGGGCAGTGGCAGTGGGGCAGGCTGGGAAGGGTGCCCGGGGCCTCTGAGACCAGAGCCTCTGAGTGAGCCAGTGGCCCTGCCTTGTGTCTGTGTGTTCCTTGCAGAACGTCTCCTTCAGCCTGTCCCCAGGAAAGGTGACTGCGCTCGTGGGGCCATCGGGCAGCGGAAAGAGCTCCTGCGTCAACATCCTGGAGAACTTCTACCCCCTGGAGGGGGGCCAAGTGCTGCTGGACGGGAAGCCCATCGGCGCCTATGACCACAAGTACTTACACCGAGTGGTAGGCGCACGGGCCTTTGCTGCCCTCCTCCGCCCTTTCCCTGTTTGACCTCCTGCGAGCACTAACAGATGCAGGAAAGAGGGCTCAGGATACACACACAGTTCAAAGGATTATCACCGGGATTTCCCGGGTGGGCCAGTGGCTAAGACTCTGTGCTCCCAATGCAGGGGGTCCAGGTTTGATCCCTGGTCAGGAAACTAGATCCCACATGCTGTAACTAAGACCCAATGCAACCAAATAAAGTATATATTAACAAAAAAAAGGATTACCACCAACGTAATACCACCCAGTTCAAGAAACAGAACATTCCAGCACTCCAGAAGTGCCCCCCATCCGCCACTCCACTCCATGTACCCCTTCTTTGCCTCCCAAGAAGCACCGTCTCACCCACCTTTCATAATCATTGCTTTCTTGCTGTTCTTTTGTTCCTCGCATGGCTGTGTGCCTCCCCAGACGGTGCAGCTGTGTTTTGCTAGTTTTGAACTTCACCTGACTGGAGTCATAACATGTATTCTTTGCCTCTTGTTTCCTCCCAGGTTGAGGCTGTGTTTGTAGTTCCTTTATTCTCATTGCTGGGAGATAATCCACGGTATAAATATGTCACAGTCCATTTACACGATCTGTTTCTTGATGGATAGTTGGGGGTGCTTCCTGTTTTTTTACTATTAGCAACAATATTGATACGGACAACACTGATACTTGTCTTGTGTGTCCTGGTATGCACCTGTGGGTAGGTTCTCCCAGAGTGGATGTGTATCAGCAGCTCTAGTAATTCCTGCCATTAAGGTGGTTTACTTTTTTCTTTTTTTAACTTTACAGTCCCACCAGCAGTGAAAGAGAGTTCAGGTTTTCCACATTTAAATTATCTCCAGTACTTAAAGGAGGCTATTCATGACCTTACAGTTTTTGGTAGTCTTCTCAGACAGGTACACTCAACATCTGATCCGGAGCTGGTATAAGAGCAAGGACACCCTGGACGGTTGTTTGGTTGTGCACTATACGGGAAACACCAACTACCAAGCAGACGCCATTTACATCATCAACAGACATTAAGACATTAACGCGAGAGCCTGGGTTGGCACAGAGACTCCAGAACTTCCAGCTAGTTATAGATGCTGGTGGAGGCCGCAGATTGTGACCTCTTCCCACTCATGTGTATATAACCAGTGGTAGATGGTGGAGAAGTGGTCTCAGGTATGCCACCACTGGCTGCTGCCCACCAGAGTTCTGGAAGTGGCTCCTGGACAGAGCTGTTCAGGCTTTGCAATAGTTGACATGCTCAGATACTTAATCTCAGATAGCTAGTATCAGTCCTGTATCTATAACCAGTTGGTGAGTTCATTGAGGTCTTTTGCATTTTCCTGGTGACTAAAGATTTTAAGTCCTTTTTCATACGTTTCCTGGACTTTTGGATTTCCTCTTTTGTGAATATCCTCTGTTTAAATTTTTAATTTTCATAAACCCAAAGCCGTAGAACGCAACCATCTAACTATATTCTCATATATTCAGAGAATTTTATAACAAACACGTGAGAATCCCCTCCACCTCACCTTTTGAATCCCACCTTTTGATAATGCTGGCATGATCCAGCATTATCAGTTTAGTCAACATCCTTTCCTTTCCAACGTGTTTCCCATCTTTATATAAACATATCTGCATGTAAAGTCTTCCCTGGTAGCTCAGCGGAAAAGAATCTGCCTGTAATATAGGAGACGCAGGAGACACGGATTCAATCCCTGGATCGGGAAGATCCCCAGGAGAAGGAAATGGCAATCCACTCCACTATTCTTACCTGGGAAATCCCATAGACAAAGGAGCCTGGTAGGCTACAGTCCATGGGGTCACAAAGAGTTGAACATGGCTTAGCAAGTAAACAGCAGCAACAACAATATATAAAGGCACATACATTTTTTTTAAACAAAAATAGAATCGTTATATATATATATAGCAGCTTGATTTTATAGATGCATTGTAATATTTAATCAATCCTCAATTTATGGACAATTAGATTTTTTTTCTTTTTTGCTATTTACAGTATTGTAGTGACATCCTCCAACTACATACAAATTCCTAAAGCTGGGACCCTGAGACAATAGTTCCTTTCTGTTGGTCTCTAAAAGGGAGGGGGCACCAACCGGGAGGTCCCTGTGGCCTCTGCCTGCTCTGGCCTCTCGCTTCTTGCCATGGACAGACTCACAGAGGCACACTCCATACTCTCTCACTCTCTTTTCTTCCAGGTCAGAGGCAGCCAATGAGCTCTGTCTCAGAGGTCAGGGAACTTGGCTGAGCCCAGAGCAGCAAGCTTAGCGGGGCCCCCAGTGTGTTGGTCAGGGAGGCTGAAGGCTTGTGCAGAAAGTGGACTCCACTCTTTGGAAAGAAGAGAGGCCGCTGAATGCAGCAGCTAGTCGTGGGTCCTGATCAGATTTCAGACTTGAGGCCCCAGGCATCAGCCAGGCCCAGGGCTGGTGAGGTTCCTGGTGACAGCTGGACTGATGTGTTCCCGGTCTCCCATGCCCCCTCATTACTCCTCCACAGATCTCCCTGGTGAGCCAGGAGCCAGTGCTGTTTGCCCGCTCCATCACAGACAACATCTCCTACGGCCTGCCCACTGTGCCCTTCGAGACAGTGGTGGAGGCTGCCCAGAAAGCCAATGCCCACGGCTTCATCATGGAGCTCCAGGATGGCTACAATACAGGTACAGGGCCCAGAGCATCACCTCCACTGTGCCCAGAGGTCCATCCTCAGGGATTCAACCCTTTGAGTTATGCGTTGCCCTCTGCCAGCTACTCTTTATTATTTCAGGGGAAATCCACATAACATAAACTTAACTGTTTTTAAATATTTATCTGTTTATTTATTTGGCTGCATTGAATCTTGGTTGCAATACTTGGGAGCTTTTGTTGTGGCTCTCAGGCTTAGTTACCCCCTGCATTGCAAGGTGGATTCTTAACCACTGGACCACTGGGGAAGTCCCTAAACTTAATTATTTTAAAGTGGACAATTCAGGGACTTCCCTAGTGGTCCAGTGGTTCAGATTCTGTGCTTCCACTGCCGGGGGCATGGGTTTGATCCCTGGTCAGGGAACTAAGATCCCACATGCCCCATGGTACAGCCAAAAATAAATAAAGTGAACACTTCAGTGGCACTTAGTACATTCACAGTGCTTTAAAACCATCACCTCAGTTTAGTTCTGAAACATAATTGTTTTAAAATGTTATATGTATTATTTATAGTTACTTTATGTGAATAAGTAATTTAATGAGTTGAACCATATATTAACTTATAGATTTGATTTAACGTATTTTAAATTTTTAACTCTTGCAGCAGGGCTATTCACACAGTTCAAAACTAAAAAATTAGACCTAACTACATCCAGTGAAAAGTTTCATTTCATCCCAGTCTTCACTACCAGTTCCCTCCAGCCCCCACCAAAGCTTCTTTCATTAATTTCTTACATGTCATTTTGGAGTTTCTTTATGCAAATATGAGTATGTGTTTTTAGTAACTCTCACCGTCTACAGAAAAAAAAAAGCACCTTTTTTCTGCACCTGTTTTTTTTAAAGTGATACTTTTTTTCCATATTGATACCTAGAAAGCTACTTTTTTTTTAAGCTACTGCACAGTATTCTATTGTGTGGCTTTATAATACTTTCCTCAAAAATAACTGATTTCCTCAGTTTCCTGTTGATAGACAATTTGTATTGTGTTTTTGGTTTGGGGGTTTTGTCGTTTTCAGTTAACAGTGCTGTGAGTCACAGTGCGCGAGCAAGTAAATGAGCAGGAAATATTCCCAAGGTTTGCTGGTCCAGGGGTTGTGTGTCTGTAATTGTGGTCTGTGCACTCACACAGCACAACCCGACACACAGAGGAGTGTGCACCGCAGCACAGGGATCTCAGCAGCTGTACCCCAGGAAGACTGGGGGTGCCCCCTCAGCCACCCCAGCACAGTATGTTCTCAAACGTTTGGAGTTTTGTCAGATTAATACGTAAAAGTTGGGATCTTGGTACCACCCGCACACAGTCATAATTTGCTTGCCCCTCATGAACAGGAAGAAGGAGCATTGTTCCATGAGGTTTCCAGCCGGTGGCCCTCTCAGCCCCACCTTTCCCGGGGAGCAGAGCTCCCTTGGCAGAAGAGAAAGCAGAGGCAGGGGACTGCCCGTCCCTTCCCAAGGGCCACCCCGCCTCCCCCCCCACTCACTTGCCCCTGTGCCTCCGCCCCGCAGAGACAGGGGAGAAGGGTGCCCAGCTTTCCGGGGGCCAGAAGCAGCGGGTGGCCATGGCCCGGGCTCTGGTGCGGAACCCCCTCGTTCTTATCCTGGACGAAGCCACCAGCGCCCTGGATGCGGAGAGCGAGTATCTGGTGAGTTGCGGGGTGGCGGCTGATGCTGGGGCAGAGCAGCGGACAGGTGCTGGGAAGGGCTCAGGGTGGCTGTAGGGACTCTCCCAGGCCAGCTTCCTGGATTAGGGTGTTCCGGAGCTGAGGGCAGAGAGCGGGGACGGAGGCAACCCATGGCATGGTCACTCAGCCCAGCCTCAGGGCTATGGTGTTGAAACCAAATCCACCCGAGGTTCGAGTCAGGAGATGTGGGCCCTGGATTAGGAGCTCCGCCCTGGAGCTCATAACCTGAGTGTCTCTCTTACTCCAACTCTCATGTCATTGATAAAGAGGGGCCCACAATGTATAAGACTTAGCTACCCCTCTCTCACCATGGGTCCATTCATTTATCACACGGTATCTAATGCCCACCTCCTGGGCACCAGGCGCTGTTCTGGGTGCCAGGGTCACACTGGCCCCTGCCCCCAAGGTGTTTCCAGTCCAGGGCGAGAGACAGATAACAAGGAGACAAGGGCGAGTTTGCCCTGGGGCCTGTGCTATGTAGAAAATGAAACAGTCCTGTGATGGAGAGGTTGAGAAACATAACCGGCCTTTAGTTAAAGCTGGGAAAACAAATTTTATCCAGTAGCTAATAAAGCAGGGAAAAGAGTTGAGGTCTGTCTAAGATTTGTGCAGGGGTGATGATGGTGATGGGGCAGCCATTTCAAAGGGAGATTGAGGATGCAGGGAAGGGGTAGGAGCAGGGGTCAGGGGAGACTCACGAAGGGCTGGGAGCTGGCAGACAGTTGGCAGCCACTCAAATTAGGATTCCTGTCCCCCACCGAGTCTGGGAGATGGGGCCCTATCCTTCCGATGACTACATTTCAAAGGAATGTCAGAGAGACATTCCTGAGCTTTAGGAGATTTGCATATGTATCTCCAGGGGACAGAGGAAGATGTGACAACTCTAAGCCCCTTTTGGTAAGTGCTCGAAGAAAGGGAGCTCAGCAGCCCACCGCCCAGCGTGTGTTGGTTAGGACGCTCAGCTCTCCTGGCGGCATTTAGGGGCTGGGGTCATCCCAGGGACAAGGCTTTGCCCCTGCAGGAGCCCCGCTGGAATGTGGCTGCCTTAGTGCAGGGTTCAGATGGGGTCACACCTACCTGCCCAGAATTCACTTGCAGAACCAGGATCATCAAAGAGCTATTGAGCTGAGACCAGAAGGGAAAGGAGCCAGTCAGGGGGATCTGGGTGAGAGCGTCCTGGGGAGAGGGGCAGTGAGGGCAAAGGCTCGGAGCAGGTCCACAGCCGACCACCCAAAGTCAGCGTGGGGGTCAAGCATGGTGAGGTCGGGAGAGAGTCATTGTGGGTACTCCAGCTGTTCAGGCCCTGGAAAGGGGTTTGGTGTGTGTGTGTGTTTTTAGAGTAGGTTTACGTTTAAGGAAAATTGAGCAGAAAGTACAGAGTTCCCATATGTACCCCTCCCCCCAAACAATGTCACCTGTTATTAACATTTTACATTAGCAGTATGTTAGTTCCCATTGAAAACTGGTATTAGTGCATTAACTGAAGGTCACCATTCACGTCTGGGGTCCCTTTGTGTTGCGAATTCTATGGGTGTTAACAAACACAGGATGTCATGTTATGCAGAAGAGTTTCCCAGCCCAAAAATTCCCCCCAGGAGTTTGGGTTTTATCCTAAATAGGACAAGAAGCTCTTGGAGGGTGAGTTCAACAAGAACTGATTAAAAGTATTAAATCCATGTGGGGAGCGCGTCAGGAAAGTTGCCGGGATCCAAGCGAAAAGGAACGGTGGCAAAGGTGGAAAGATGCATCTCCCTGGGGAGATGGGGCTACAGGATTTGCTGATGAGTCAGGTTTGCAGGGTAAAGGAAGGATGAGGAAGCAGGTGATGCTGGTTTTGTTGGCATGAGCTCTGAGGCTGACGGTGAGACCGTTAACCGAGGCCAAGGTTAGGGGAAGACCATGTCGGGAGCCCTTCCATCATTCACCAAGTGCTGCCCCATGTCAGGCTCTGAGCTCTGTCCCCCAAGGACAAAAACTCAGGAAGTAGGTCCTGGGCAAGCCCTTGCTTTACAGGCGAAGAGGCCCCAGAGAGGCTTAGTGTCCGTGGGATGTGGTGGACCTGGGATCTGAGCCAGGACTGGGCGGGGTGGTGGGCGGCAGCAGTGCCCGTGTGAGCCGGTGCCCTCCTGTGTCCGCAGATCCAGCAGGCCATCCACGGCAACCTGCAGAAACACACGGTGCTCATCATCGCGCACCGGCTGAGCACGGTGGAGCGGGCGCACCTCATCGTGGTGCTCGACAAGGGCCGCGTGGTGCAGCAGGGCACACACCAGCAGCTGCTGGCCCAGGGCGGCCTCTATGCCAGGCTGGTGCAGCGGCAGATGCTGGGGCTTGAGCCCGCCGCGGACTTCACAGCCGGCCACAGGGAGCCGCCGGGCAACGGCAGTCACAAGGCCTGACCGCAGGGCCCTGCCTCTCCCAGTGGGGCAGAGGCCCCAAAGCCAGCCCGGCAGAGGTGCCCACGGGGGCCCCCCATCCTGGCCGCCCTCACTGCCCGCTGAGCCCAAGCCCATGGCACTGGAGGGGGAGGGCCACCTGCCCCTCCCCACAAGCCACTGCTTCCTGCGTCTCTTCCCCGGGTCCCTGCCCTGTTCCCCAGGCCACCACCGGCCCCCTGCCGCCATGAGCCACCCCCGCCAGTCTGGGCACAGAGACGCCACTGGTCTCTCGGGCTGGTCTCCTGAAGCTTCTAGGCAAAGGTAGAACTACCTTTTTAAACCAAGACCTTAACCAGGTTTTTTTACTGCTTGGTTTGATGGCCCCCATCAACTCCTAGATTTCAAAAACATTTTTCTAATTGGGAGTAATGATGGGCAAGGTCCCTGAGATGTTCTGGAAACTTCTAAACTAGGAGTGAATAACCCTTCTCCCTAAGAGCCTGGGGGTATGTCAGGGAGAACTGGGCCTCTGCTGTTTGCCCCTGGAGAGAAGGGGCTTCCAAGTCCCTGTGGTGGTGGGAACATGACGGGGTAGGGGGGACTTCCCGTCTTGCCCTCTTTTCAGCTTCGTGAGTCAGGCCAACAGTGGGCGGGGAGTGGAAGGCGCCTGCCTGCCCATCACCCCCCAAATCTAAGCCAGTCTCACTGTGAACCACTACGAACCTTAACTAGGGGAGTGAGGGGCTGGCCAGGCCTGGCGGAGCCTCAGGGGGTCCCTGGCCCAGCACCCAGCTTGAGCCCCTCCCCGTGGCTTGCCCCTCCTCGCACCCTCTCCCCTGGCTGGCAGCCCCCTCTCCACATCTGCCCCGCCACTCTGCCATTCTGAGGCTCTCTGGACGTCTGGAAGTCCGGTGCACGGGACGCTGGCAAAGCCCAGGCCTGGCTTTGTAGGGGGTTTGCGAGATGTTGGGAGAACCCGGTCAATAAAGTATACTACCTCTGACCCCTGACCTCTGACCTCTTCCTGGGCCATCTGCCTCATCGCCTGGTTAGGTTTCTCTATCAGGCACTGCCTGGTGTAATTGTGGGGAGACTCTGGATAGTCTAGGGCCTCCCCCAATCCAGTGTCCGGGTGCCCTTCACATCCCCAGGACCCCCAGAGCAGACACATCCATCCGTCTCCATGAGGCTTGTGCAGGATAACAGATCGGTCTCCACTAAACCCCCGGGGTCCTTTGTGCCTCCCGGGAAAGCCGAGACCCAGCAAATGCCACCTGTTTTTTTCCATCAGGGACAGAGCACCCTATGTTCACCAGTCCGTGGCACCAAGACATGTTACCCAGCAGTACAGTTCAATCAGAAGGGAGGCTTAGGACTGGACACAGGAAGACCTCCTGGTGGTAGTTCTTACTTGCTGAATTGTGCGGAAGTCTGGGGTCCCGGGAGAGGGGCTGGGGCAGTGGCTTTTACCAACAGGTATGGAAATATTTGAATATTTTTAACAACCAGTGAAGTCACACTGCATACACCAGCTCCATGTCTGCCGTGTATCCATTTTCCTGCCAAATAAATCGAGGCCTGAGGCCCAGACCATAGCCAGCTCAGTCCCCTGCTTGCCCTCAGGGGCTTGGACCTGCCTTGAGCATCTTATTTATCCAGGACCCTCTGGCTCCCTCCCTGAAGAAGCCATCATGAACCTGAGAACCGGGTGCCCCAGCAAGAACCTGCTCAGGCCCAGGCTGGGGTTTCAGGTGGAACTGGAGAGATACCAGGTGCTTAGCATCTGATCTCATTTAATCCTCACAACAACCAATTCTCTCCGCATGTTAAAGTTGAGGAATCTGAAGCTCAAAGAGGTTAATTGATTTACCCTACACCACACAGCCAAGACCCCGAAACTAACCCCCGCCAAGATCAGGGAATGAAAAAGTTTCAGGGCATTGTGTTATCTGGACTCTTTTTGCCGTGTTTACCATTCCATGATAAAAATAAAGACAAATTTTAAAACGCTGTGAAAACCCAACAAGGTACATGTTGTTGTTCAGTTGCTCAGTCGTGTCTGACGCTGCGACCCCAAGGACTGCAGCACGCCAGGCTTCTCTGTCCTTCACTATCTCCCGGAGTTTGCTCAACAATAAGATACACTGCTGCTGCTGCTAAGTCGCTTCAGTCATGTCCGACTCTCTGCGACCCCATAGACGGTAGCCCATGAGTCTCCCCCATCACATAGGTGAGCTCAATTCAGGTAAGAGGAAGGTTGAGACAACTGTAAGGAGCTTCCCCATTTGTCTTCCCCTCTCTGGGCCTCAGTGTTCTCACCTGTAATGGGGGAGAAATTGAACCTCTTGCCTGGGAAGGTGGGGGTCCTTGGAGGAGGGTGTGCTGGTTTCCTGTGGCTTCTGTAACCAATGACCACAAACCAAGTGCCTTAAAGCAAAAGAACCATATCTTTCCCAGACCTGGAGGCCAGAAGTCTGACAGGGCTGAGCTCCTTCCAAAAGCTCTAGGGGAGGGTCCTTCCTGCTTCTGGTGGCTCCAGGGGTTCCTGGCTTGCGGCTGCCTCCCTCCAGTCTCTGCCTCCATCATCACCCGGCCTTCTTCCCCGTGTCTCAAATCTCCCTCTGCCTTTCTCCTGTAAGGACATTTGACATTGGATTTTGTGCCCACGTGAATTATCCAGAATCATCTCACCTTGAGATTCTGAACCAGGTCTGCAAAGACCCTTTTTCCAAGTAAGGTCACTCTCACGGGTTCCAGGGATTTGAGATGGATCTCTTTAGGGGGAACCTTGCAACCCTTGGGCTTTCCCAGTGGCTCAGCAGTAAAGAATCCACCTGCAGTGCAGGAGCCCCAGGAGCCTGGGGTTTGATCCCTGGGTTGGGAAGACCCCCTGGAGGAGGGTATGGCAACCCACTCCAGTGTTCTTGCCTGGAGAATCCCATGGACAGAGGAGCCTGGCGGGCTACAGCCCATGGAGTCGCAAAGAGTTGGACACGACTGAGTAGCGTACACCTTGCAGCCTTCTTTCACGTGGTTTCTGCATCCCCTACTCTGCACCGTCCTGGGGGCCCCTGCCCTGGCCCAAGGCCACCTCAAGGATTCCTGTTTGGTTTGGGGGTGGGGGGTTGCAATGCTCAGAGGGCAACGGCAGCCATGCTTGAGTCAGGCTGGTTGTGACAGGGATCATGGGACCAGAAGCAGAGGCCTCAGGCTGGACCAGCCTGCTGCTGGCAGGCCATGTGTCCCTCCTGTCAATCAGGTCCTGGCCTCTGAGTGCTGAGAACCCTCCAGGGTGTCTCAGTGCATCGGGTCCAAACACCTCCCTGTGGCCTCTGCCTGCCTTTCAGTAGCTCCTCTCCAGCCACATAGCCCTTCTTCTCCTTGAGCCAGTCAAGCTCATTCTTGCCTCTGAGCCTTTACACTGCCTGTTCCTTCTTCCTGACACACTGTTCCTCTCCCTGGATTCCCAGATGATTCTTTCTCATTTCCCTCTCAGCTCATCTGTCCCCTCCTCCTCAGCAGGTACTGAGTGTGGGGTTCCCCCCGGTCACCCTGATCTGTTATCATCACAGCACTTGTCACCCCCTGAAATCTCTGCCTCTTTTGTTCTGTTCCAGGCACAGGCGTGTGTGGTTTATATGAGCTGCATCACTTAATTCTCATAAAACCTCTGAAAGGTAGGTACAGTGTCATCTCTGCTTTACAGATGGGGAAACTGAGGCCCAGAGAGGTTAAGCGACCTGCCCAAGACCACCCAGCTAGTAAAGAGTAGAACCAGGATTCACACCCAGGAAGAATGTGTATGTTTGATTCCAACCACACAACACCTGTGAGTATGAAGACTTAAGGGTGTGGATTGGGGCAGGTAGGTTGACCTGCAAGGGAAAGCTGCTCATCAAACATGAGACTTGAATTCTTAAACCTGAGTCTCTCCAGGAGCCAGGTAGGTATCATAGGTGAGTGAAGCCAGCTGGATAAAATAAAAATCAGACAATGTCTTGATTTCTCTTTTGCTTTTCCACTTTTGACATAGTACAGAGAAAATCTGTTCAATTAGTCTGTAAAATATGGTGCAAGCTTGAAGATAAGTGGTAACTGAAGCTCAGTGTCAGTTGTTGCTGTTTAGTTGCTAAGTGTGTTCGACTCTTTGCGACCCCATGGACTGTAGCTCTCCAGGCTCCTCTGTCCATGAGATTTCCCGGGTAAGAATACTGGAGCGGGTTGTCATTTCCTCCTCCAGGGGATCTTCCCAACCAAGGATCAAACCCACATCTCCTGCATTGGCAGGCAGATTCTTTATTATTCTTGCCATAATTGGTGACAATAGGGGGTGGTAGGAATCATGGCAGACGGGAGAACTCACACGCCTTTAAAGAGCATGGCCAGGGGACTTCCCTGGTGGTCCAGTGGTTAAGAATCTGCCTCCTGATTCAGGGGATGTGGGTTTGGTCCCTGGTCAGGGAACTAAGATCTGACATGTGTTGGGGCAACTAAGCCCGTGTTCCATGACTAGGGAGCAGCCTATTCACCACAACTAAAGACCCTACATGCCAAAATTAAGACCTGATGCAGCCACAAATAAATAAATAAATTTAAAAATAAAGGGGATGGCTGGGACTCAGCTCCAGATCTGGGGACATAGAGAAAGGTGGCCTCGAATTAGCAGATTTTCAGATGTTTCCAGAGAAGTTGGAAATTTCCAATTGTCATGTGAGATTGACTGCTTTTTATAGATTGGCTCAATTACATTTACAAAACCAAGGGTAAATATAACACCTCCCTAGTCTTTGGACTGTGGGCTATCCATTAGCAGCCTCTGTGCTGGACATTCCTGTTCTCCAACGTTCTTGGAGTTTCCCCAGCAAGACACTTCCATGGGGGATCTCCCCAGCCCAACTCCATTCCTGCACAGACTCCTCCTTCCCTCCTTCCCCATCCCCCTCTCTTTACCTCATCCTTCTCTCCCAGCCTGGGAATTCCAGATTCTTCTCCCTCTCTCAGGATGAAGTCAGCTCCAGCTCCCTAAATTGCAAATCTGAACCCCAGCGTGGGCCCTAGGCAGACAAAAGAACCTTCTGGAGACCAAGCAGGCCCCTTTCTGGAAGTTACATATGATTTTCGAGAATAAATGATTCATTTTGGAATCATTTTAGGTTTGCAGAAAAGTTGCAGTGATGGTAGAAGGCGTTGCTGTATCCATACCCTCACCCAGCTTTGCCTTATGTTAGCATCTCACATGACTGGGACACATTTGTCACGACTAAGAAGCCTACACAGGCACAGCACTGGCAGTGAAATGCCAAGCTTTTTTTGGATTTCCCCAGTTTTCCCACTGTGTCCTTTTTCTGTTCTAAAATTCAATTCACTTCAAAGATAGGTTTTTAAAAATTGTTTCTATTAAGATAAAATATGCATAACATTTACTGCTAATGACATTTAGTACATTGACAGTGTGGTGCAACCGTTACCATTATCTCTTTCCAGGACATTTTTATCACCCTTCCCCCCAAAAAAACCTGGTCCCCATTGACTGTCACCCTCCATTCCCCCACCTCCCTCAGACCCTGGCAACCACTAGGCTGCTTTCTGTCTCTGTAAATTTGCCTGTTCTGGACACGTCATATACATGGAATTGTAGACACTGTCGCCTTTTCTGCCTGACTTCTCTCTCTCTGCATCGTGTTTTCACGGTTCAACCATGTCTATGTCTATCTATGCCTGTATCAGTGCTTCATTCCTTTTTATGGCTGAATAATATTCCATTGTATGGATGGGACCCATTCTGTTTATTCTGTTTGTCCATCCATCCACTGATGAACACTTGGGTCATTTTCAGATTTTGGCTGTGGACAGCACTGCCATGAACATTCACATTTTTGTGTGGCCGTGTTTTTGATTCTCTGAGGTTTATGCTTAGGAGTAGAAATGCTGGCTCGTATGATCACTCTGTATTTAACACTCTGAGAAATCACCATGCCATCTTGCACAGTGGCTACACCATTTTACATTCCCACCGGCAACATATGAGGGTCCAATTTCGCCACATCCTCACCAACACTTATTTTCTGTTATTTTTTGGTTTTATTTAAAAACGTTTTTGATTCTTTATTGAATTTGTTATAATACTGCTTCTGTTTTACCTTTTAGTTTTTTGGCCACAAGGCATGTAGGAGCTTAACTCCCCGACCAAGGACTGAACCTGCGCCCCTTTCCCTGGTTGTTTAAATGGTGGTTTAAATGAAGTCTAAACCACTGGGCCACCAGTGAGGTCCTCCTATTTATTTATTTTAAATTATAGCCATCCTAGTTCTTGCCTGGAAAATCCCAGGGACAGGGGAGCCTGGTGGGCTGCCGTCTATGGGGTCGCACAGAGTCGGACACAACTGAAGTGACTTAGCAGCAGCAGCAGCAGTGGGCAGAAGGTAGACAGCCATGGTTTTGGAAGCTGACTTTTTCTGTATTACCATTCACTGAGCGAATACAGCTGCCTTCCTCTGCTCCGGGCACTACACTAGGCAGTCAGGGGAAAGCATGGCACTTGGACCTTCAGGAAAAGCGCCATCTGGAAGGGAGACAGGCAAAGATACAAGCAAGAAGGAGACAATGGAGACGAGCTGGGGGGCTGTGGAGACCCAGAGCAGGCCTAATCCTGGTGTGAGGATCTGGGGCCGGTGAGAGGGCAGAGGTAGCCCTAGCTTCAAGGGGTGGGTGGTGGGGGGTAAGGGGTGTCATGAAGCCCAGATAGTCACCCTGGGCCTCTGTGCTCAGAAGAGCCCCACGTTTGATTTAAAGCTCTGTGGCCACCATCTTGCAATTCCTCCTCTTTTTTAATACATATATTTTTTAAATTGGCTGTGCTAGGCCTTGGTTGCAACATGAAGGATCTTCAGTCTTCATTGCAGCATGTGGGATCTAGTTCCCTGACCAGGGATCGAACCTGGGCTCCCTGCATTGGGAGCATGGAGTCTTAATCACTGGACCACCTGGAACTTTCCTTGAAATTCTTCAGTTCTGAACAAGGAACCTGCATTTTCACTTTTCTCTGGGCCCCGCATATTATGTACCTAGTCCTAGGTGGCTGTCCTCGCTAGAGGCAGGGGTCTGGGAAAGCCTCTCTCTACAACTGAATCTTTGGCGTTGGGTGAAGGGGGCACTTTGTTGTTATTGTTGTTAATATTTTTAAAGTGCAGAGAATTTTATAAGCAGCACTCTGCTCCCCATCCCAGATCATCACCCTGGACATTTCTCACCATCAGAGCTGTCTGCTACAGGGCACCCCACTCCCCAGTCGCTGCCCCCTCCTTCCTCCACCCTGGTCCCTGAAGCGGAGCTGAGTGCAGCAGATGGGTTCTTCCAAACAGCTGGTCTCTGCAGACTCTGACCCAAAGCATGTGTGTTGGGAAGAGGCCGTTGATCTGATTTAGGGTCACGGTCAGAGCCGACAGCTCCAAGGACAGAAACCCAAGACCTTGAGATGTTGCTCATGGTGGGCTCTTTGAGGCTGAGCATGCCCAAGTGGGCACTGGAATGATGGTCACTCCACTCCCTAGCACGGTGGGTGTGCCAGGGCTCTGACCCCACCTTCCCCTCAAACTCCCAAGTCTGTTTTCCCCCGCTGTCCAGCTGAAACCTCCCTTACCTCAGGAAAACATCCATAGTTCGTTGGCTTGGAAATCATCTCCTCTTCATCAGGGCTGCCCTGGTACAGTTGTGCCGATTGTGGGCCTATACAAGCTATTAGGGTGAGGTCCCATATTGAGCTCAAAACTTTACACCATGGGACTTCCTGGGGATTCAGTGGCTAAGACTCTGAGCTCCCAATGCAGGGGACTGGTCTCTGGTCAGGGAACTATTAATAGATCCCATGTGAAGGCAGTGGCACCCCACTCCAGTACCCTTACCTGGAAAATCCCGTGGGCCAAGGAGACTGGTGGGCTTCAGTCCATGGGGTCGCTAAGAGTCGGACACAACTGAGCAACTTTCACTTTTCACTTTGATTCATTGGAGAAGGAAATGGCAACCCACTCCAGGGTTCTTGCCTGGAGAATCCCAGGGATGGGGGAGCCTGGTGGGCTGCCATCTCTGGGGTCACACAGAGTCGGACACGACTGAAGTGACTTAGCAGCAGCAGCAGCCATAACTGAGGATCCCGAATACCATAAGGAAGATTGAAGACCCTAGTGCCACAACCAAGACTCAGCACAGCCAAATAAATCCTAAAAAAAAACAAACTTTACACCAGGATGAGTGCGCTCAAAGTACATGGGCCAGAGGGGGAACATAAAGCCGTAAAAGGGACCAGCTGTAAGATATTAGGGAGCGGTGGGGACTATGGTGAAGTGAAGACCTCATTACTCCTTGAAAGCGGGCACCAGCTGCTCACCTCGGCCGCTGTCAACACAAGGAATGTGTATGAAATGGGGCCAAGTCTTCCGATGTTTCAAGGGAAGTGGGCAAACCACGTTTTGTGATGTCTTGACTTTAACAGTAGGTATCTAATTCAAACTTTTAAAAACTACAAACAGGGCAAACAAAACAAGTTCTTGGGCCTCTAGATTGTGAGCCCTGGTTTATACCCACAGCTTAGCTCTGAATTATTCCCCTTCTTGTTCTTCACTTGGATACGAGGTATTGGTGTGGATGTGGGGAGACAGAAGCTCACTGTGGTAAGAATGCAAATTGGGAGAACAATTTGCCACATCTAGTAAAAAAAAAAAAAAAAGTTGAAATGTGCAAACTCTACAACTGTTCCACCCTTAGAGCAGTGGTCCCCAACCTTTTTGGCCCCAGGGACAGGTTTTGTGGAAGACAACTTTTCCAGGGGCTGGGGACCAGGCGGGACGGTTTCAGGGTGATTCAAGCATGTTATATTTATCGTGCACTTCATTTCTATTACTATATTACATCAGCTCCAACTCAGAGCATCAGGCATAGATCCCAGAGGTTGGGGACCCTTGCCTTAGAGGAGTGGTTTTCCTTTTTTTAAACTGAAATAAAATGCACATAACATGGACTTCATTACTTAAACCATTTTAAAGCATAGAATTCAGTAGCTTTTAGTAAATTTGCAGTGTTGGGGAACTATCACCACTAGCTGGTTCCAGAACATTCTCACCACCCCAAAAGGAAATCTGTACCCAGGAAGCAGTCACTCTCCGTTCCCCTGCCCCACCCCCTGCCAGCCCCTGGCAACCACTAATCTGCTTTCTGTCTCTATGGATCTGTCTCTTCGGGACATTTCACATGCACAGAATCAGACATATGTGGCCTTTTGTGTCTGGCCTCTTTCACTGAGCATCATGTCTTTAGAGTTCTATGTTGGAACATGTGTCCGTACTTTATTTTTTATTATGGTGGAATAAGATTCTATTTTATGGCTAGATCCCGTTTCGTTTTTCCATTCATCTGCTGATGGATATTTGGGTGGTTTCCACTTTACGACTATTGTGAATAGAGCTTCTGTGAACATTCATGTACTTGTTTTTGCGTGGCTATACATCGCATTTCTCTTGGGTAGAATTACTGGGAGAGCAATGTTTTTTTAAACTTTGCTTTCACTGCAATCCTTATTAGTAAGAAGAACATCTTTACCTCCCTACCAAGCACACATGCACACAAAACAAAACCTTCACCAAGAAATAGTATTCATTACAAGTTATTCTACCCTATATCATTTAAGGAAAATTTGACTTCATGACTTAGGTATGCCTCAGGCTATTTGAAAAATATTGCTCTGCAGCAATTAGCCCAAGGACGCTTGTGGCCACCTGGTTTTCATTTGCAAATCACTAGAAACAATGGAGAGGTCTTTAATTTGGTTTTTAAAAATATGGTACAGGATATATGGTGAAATATTTTGTGGGAAGAAAAGGCATATTGGATCCATACATGTTAACTTGGAAAGATCTCAAAAACATAAAAACAAGCAAAAAAAGCATATTGCAGAAAGATATTATGATAGTGTTTATCTGTGTTAATACGAAACACTAGCAAATCTATTTCTTGGATCTATAAATATGTGTACAGAGTTCAGAAATCAATCGGCTGGGAAGCTACAGGCTCCATTCATGCTGGAGTTTGTCTCTGGTGGTTGGAGACTAGAAGGGCACGAACATGCGACACTTTACTCTTTTGTTAAGAATAAAAGTGGATTCAGAGCAAATAGAAGAAAAGGTAAATAGAAGCAGTGGGTACACGTGTGTTTCAGGATTGGGTATCCATTTTCCCCGGGGTGAGTGGGAAGGATGGGATACTCAAGCTAACCCAGTCCTTGCATGATAAGTGCCCAAGGGACCGCGGAGGACAAGATGGAGAACAGCTGTTCTGATTTATGTTTACTGAAAACAGAAGTTGTTGAAAAGCCCAAGAGCCAGCCAGTGCATCCAGCTGAGACGCTCTCCCAGACCTGAGCCCCCGCCGCGGGCAGCTCCATCCAGTCAGACATCCTGCCCTCCTCCAGGACCTGAAGTTCTAGAAGACTGCACAGAGCGAGGACTTCCAAATTTGAGACCCAAACAGCCATTTCTGCTGACGTAGTTATTTCTGGCCCCAGGTAGGAGAACTATTATAATTTCAAATAATAATACAATAAACAAATACCTTTTGTGTTTTTGGCAGATGGCTCTGAAAGAGGCTGTTTAATGTTTACTTTTTTTAAAAAAAAGTAGTGGTACAGTGCACATAAGATAAAAATTGGTCATGTTTGAAGATGTCAACCCACTCCAGTATTCTTGCCTGGAGAATCCCATGGACAGAGGAGCCTGGTGGGCTACAGTCCACGGGGTCGCAAAGAGTCAGACGCGACTGAGCGACTTCACTTCACTTCAACTCAGACTGGGACTTGAACCCACGTGCCAGGACTTGGGCTCCCAGGTGGCACTAGTGGTAAAGAAGCCGTCTGGTGATACAGGAGATGGGAGAGATGTGGGTTCAATCCCTGGGTCGGGAAGATCCCCTGGAGGAGAAAATGGCAACCTGCTCCAGTATTCTTGCCTGGGAAATCCTACGGACGGAGGAGCCTGGCAGACTACAGTCCATGCAGTCACAAAGAGTCTTAACCACTCGACTGCCAAGAAATTCCCCATTTAACTTTTAAAAAGCCCATTTATTATCTCCTTCTGTCTGATTGCCCAGCTGCAGATACCAGTACTGAGATGGATGATAATGATGACTATTCTTGTATAAAGCATCTTCAACATACCCAGCTCTCTCTAAGCACTTTATATAATATTAACTCTTTTAATTCTCACAACAAGCCTATGAGGCAGCTACTACTATTAACCCTGTTTTTCCAAAAAAAGGAAAAAGAAAAGTGAGATTAAATAACCTGCAGAGGGACTTCCCTGGTGGTCCACTGTTAAGAATCCATCTTCCAATGCAGGAGACCTGGGTTCTATCCCTGGTTGGGAACTAAGATTCCCCCATGCCTTGGAGCAGTAAGCCCTCACGCTGAAACTTCTGAGTCACAACAGGAGAAGCCCATTCCCTGCAACAAAGCAAATAAAAATAACCTGCAGCAAGTCCCAAAGCTGGGATTTGAACCCTGGCCACCTGAACCCCCAGCTGGAGCACTTAACCATTGCACCAGGCTGACTGTGAGATTACACACATAACCAATTTTCCACCCCACCCTTGTCTTTTTTTCCATCCTGTTTTCCACCCTTTTTTTCCACCTTTGTCTTTTTTTCTTCCCTTTGCAATTAGTCACTAGGGGTTACCTGTGCCAGCCCATGGAGTTGGGGCTTGCTGAAGAGATGTCTGCGCTGAGTCACCAACGGGGAGGGATTTAGAAATAGATCATCAGCTTGACTTCCTTCCACTGGTTTCTGTTTCTCCTTGGATGGGGGGGTGGGGGCAGGAGGAAGTAGTCCACCAAAGAGCTGAGTCACCCTGGGTGGTCCCAACAGATTTAAGATGACAAGGACATGCCTCACCTTGTTGCAGGTCCTCACCTTAGATAACCTGAGATCGCTCATTCAGCTGATTGATTATTATTATTTATATAATTATAAAACATTTTCTAGAAGTATTATTTCTTTATTTGGCTGCACTTCCAGGCTTGTAAGATGGTCTTAGTTCCCTAGAGGAGGGCATGGCAACCCACTTCAGGATCCTTGCCTGGAGAATCCCATGGACAGAGGATTCTGAGGGGCTACAGTCCATGGGGTTGCAAAGAGTTGGACACGACTGAAGTAAATTAGCACGCACACATGCAGGCCTTAGTTGCTGCACGCGGGATCTTTAGTTGTGGCACATGAGATCTAGTTCCCTAACCAGGGTTGGAACCCAGGCCCCCTGCATTGGGAGTGCAGAGTCTTAGCCACTGAACCACCAGGGAAGTCCCGAAAACGTGCCTTTTAAATCTGGACATTCTAACTGGTTACACACAGATCAGAGAATAGAGCCGTGAGATCTGCCACCTCAATAGGGAGCCAAACGCCCACGGATCAGCATTCATTATGTAGCAGAGGATTACTCTTAACTTTACCTGTTCCTGACCTGCATTCTCTGCCTTGTGCATCTTTGCTGTTCACTCAGTTGTGTCTGACTCTCTGCGACCCCATGGACTGCAGCACACCAGACTTCCCTCTCCTTAACTATCTCCCAGAGCTTGCTCAAACTCACGTCTGTCGAGTTGGTGATGCCATCCAACCATCTCGTTCTCTGTCCTCAATCTTTCCCAGCATCAGGGTCTTTTCCAATGAGTCAGCTCTTCACATCAGGTGGCCAAAGTATTGGAGCTTATCCATCTTACAAGCCTCTTAGTCACATGCCTTGTTGAGCAATGACTTATTGTCATTCATTGAGTGCTGGGTACTGTGTGAAGCTATGGGTCACCAGGGAAAATAAGAGGTACGGAATCACCTATGTCCTAAGGGATCATGAACCCAGCATCATGAAAAGACGAGAGTGGTTGGGAGAGGGGTGTTATTTGAGCTGAGGTGATCTGAGGAGGTCACATCTGAGCTGAGGGATGAATGAGGATCAAGGGCCAGCCCCGGATATTAGGGGCAAAGAATGAGTCTGGAGGTTCCTCAAAAAGTTGACCCTGAAGTTACTGTGTGACCCAGCAATACCACTCCTAGGTACAGACCCCACAGAAATGAAAATGGGTATCCATGCAGAAACTTGTCCATGAATGTTTATAACAGGTCTATTTGCAATTGCCAGAAAGTGGAAACAACCTGTGTCCATCCACTAACAAATGAATAAACAAACTGTGGTATATGCAGACAGCGGACTATATTATTCGGCATAAAGTGAAATGAAGGGACTTCCCTAGTGGTCCAGTGGCTAAGACTCCAGGCTGCCCATGCAAGGGGCCCAAGTTCCATCTCTGGTCAGGGAACTAGATCCCCCATGCTGCAACTAAGATCTGGTGCAGCCAAATGAAGAAAAATTTTAAAGGAATGAAGTTCTGATACAGGCCACAATGTGGATAAACCTCAAAAACATTTCACTAATGAAAGAAGCCAGTCACAAAAGTGTGAAAGTATGATTACTTTTATATGACTTACTCAGAATAAGCAAGTCTCTAGACAGAAAGCAGGTTAAAGGTTAGTGAGCAGGGCAGCGAGGCTTCATTGGGTGAGAACTGGTTTTTATGGGGTGACGAGAGAGTTTTGTAATTCCCAAGACCTGGTGATAATCACATTGTGAATATAACTAAGACTAAGGGATTTGCATGCTTTAAAATGGCTAATTGCATGTTTTGTGAATTTTACCTCTTTAAAAGATAAGAAAGATAGTGGGAAAAATTGACCAGAGGCAAAGGGGTAGCAGGCCTCAAGACTACAAAGTGGGCAGAAGAAGCTTGGATGTTGGCGGAGCAGGAAGTGGGCCGTGGGGTGGAGCATGGAGAAGGAGAAGCAGGAAGAAGGAACAGGATGAGAGGGGAGGTGTGTGACCGACTCTGCAAAGGTGGAGAGCACAGGAGGGTTTTGATCAGGGTGTGACATGACTGATCCCCTGGCTCTGTGTGGACAGGGCCAGGGGAGGCACCCCCCACTGCTCCCCAAGACAGCCAGGCCTGGGCTCACCCTGCTCAGTAGCCCCAAACAGGGGGTGTAGCAATTGTTTCATCATTGGACCTTCCTGCTGGCCTGTTCAGGATGTCCTGTTGGTCTTCATAACTGAAGGAGCTATGGGGCTTTGAGAAACACTTTGAGGGGTTTTCTGCTCCGCTGGTCAGCAAGGGCCCAGGGACATATGAGGCCCTTCACCTTTCCTGGCCCTGGATTGGATCGATGCATTACATGACCAAAGGCAATCAGAGACCCCAGGACCTCAGAAACTGACTCAGAACAGTTACCTGGGCCCTGAGGCCTGGGCACCTGCCACATGTGAGTTCTCTGATCTCTGACCCTCAATTATTTGGCTTTTCTGGACACCAGCCTCAGAAAAGGGAAGGCTGTTTCCAAATGGGAGCCTGGCTGGAAGTCTGGACTGATGTGGACTAGCTCTGGTGAAGGTTAGGCTTTTCTAGTATTGGAAGATGTCTCCTTTGGGTACGTCCTTTGTGCCCTCGCTGCCTCCAGGCAGTCTCCCGAGATTTCTCACTACCCTACCTGGTCTCCTCATCCTCATGCATTTGTTTTTTCAACAATACGACCTTTATTTTCATGAGGTGATTTTTTTCGAGTTTTCCCTGCATCTTCCTTGCTGGGTAAGGGTTTTCTCTAGTCACAGGATGCACAGGCTACTCCTCGTTGTGATGCATGGATTCTAGGGAGCGAGGGCTTCAGTAGTTGCAGCACACGGGTTTAGTTGCTCCAAGGCATGTGGAATCTTCCTGACCAGGGCTTGGACCCATGTCCCCCACACTGGCAGGCGGATTCTTATCCACTGGGCCACCAGAGAAGTCCCCATCCTCATGCGTTTGATTTGTCAACACTTTCCCAGTGAAATACTCGCTCTTCAAACTTACTCTTCAGTTTCTCAAAGGCAGGACCTGTGCCTCTTCACACCTGGGTCCCCACATAGTACGTGGGTGCTACTTTCTCATAGTAGGTGCTTTAAGGCTAACTGCCAGAGGAATTCATCCACCTCCCTGTCTACCTGATACTTCCTTTCTGAAGTCCCAAAGCCACATCATACTCATCGCAGAGGAACTGCAGCCTCTGGAGACTTTTCTCCCAAACCTTTCCCTCCTCCCCCGGCCCCCATGACATAAACTCCATCTTCATTAACAACACCATCTGCCAGTCCCTGGAGTCCAGAGACCAGGCCTTCATACCTGACTCCTCGCTTTCTCTATCCCTGCAGTTCATCTCTGGATAGGCTCTCAGGTCGTCCTGTCCAGTGGGACTGATTCTGTTTCTCCATCTCTCTTGTGCCTTGGAAACCCCAAGCCACATCTCGCTGCATGGCTGGGATAATAATCTTTGTCTTTGAGCTCCCATCTCACCCCACCCTTATGACCCATTCTCCACACAGCAGCCAGCAAGATCTTCCTTTTTTGCTTTTACAACCAGACTTTATTTTTCAGTTTTAGATTTATAAAATAATTGGGATGATAGTACAGAAATTGGGCTAGTAATACATATACCCAGTTTCCCTGATTGTTAACATTTAATATGAGGATGGTATGTGACAACGAATGAACGGATATTGATACATCATCACTAACTAAAGTCCATCTTTATTCAGATTTCCTTGGTTTTCCCCCCCACCCCCTAATATGCTCTTTCTGCTCTGGGACACCCTCCAGGAGACCATGTTACATTTAACTGCTGTGTCTGCTTAGGCTCCTCTTGGCTGTGACAGTTTCACACTTTTCTTGTTTTTCGTGATCTTGACAGTGTCCTTTGGGATTTGTCTGCTGTTTTTCTCACGATCAGACTGTGAGCGGGGGCACGTTGGAAGGCAGACCGTGTGCCACAGAGGCTAAGTGCCATTGTCGTCACCTCAAGTCAGACGTAATATTATCGATGTGCCATCATCTCTCTATTGACTTTGGACACCTGCCTTGGCATTCACACTCCTCAGGCATCTCCACTGCGAAGTTACTCTTTACCCTTTTCCATGCGATTCTCTCTGGCAGGAAGTCTCTATGTGCAGCCTACACCTAAGGAGTCATGGAGATTATTAAAACTCTAAATCAGGGACTTCCCTAGTGGTCCAGTGGTTAGGACTCTGAGCTTCCACCCCAGAGGGCACAGGTTCAATCCCTGGTCGGGGAACTAAGATCCCATATGCCATGAGGTGCAGCAAAAAAAAAAAAAAAAAAAAAAAAAACTCTAAATCAGATCCTCTCACTCCTCTGGTTCAAACCCTGCAGTGACCTCCCCTGCCCTTGGAATAAAGCTGGCCTTTCTGATCTGGGGTCTCCTAGCCATGCTCCCCTCCCCAGACCTCATGTCTGCCATTCCCTCCCCCAGCTTACCACACCAGCCACAATGGCCTCTGTCTTTCCCTAAAGCATGCCAACTCTGTCCCCACCTGTGAGCCCAGGCAAAGATCTTCCCTCTGCCTGCACCCCTTCCCCTTACTCCTCCTCTCCTGGCCTCCCCCTTCTCATTCAGGACTCTCTCAGCTCACATTCACCCAAATCCTTGGGGAGACCCCAAACGCCTGGGTCGGGCTCACCAGGCCTTCCAACTGTCACGTTTTTGATTTCTTGCTGGCAGCTTGAAACCAACCACAGTGAGAGTATTTACACCACAAAGAGCAGCAGGTGCTACGGTTTAGGGCTTTTTCCCTCCCTGATAGCTGACTACTCAACATTGACTTGGACAGCATGACCGACCCTAACCCGAGGAGGTGAATGGCAGAGTGGTCTGTCTTGATGATGATCAAGCCAGAGAAAGGAACAGCAAGAAAATAATTCCCAAGAAGTCGTTGCTGCAGACCTGCCTGCCCACGGGAGCTCGATCTGAGATGGTTCCAGCTGGTGGTGCCTTAAGAGCCAGGCAGAAGCAGCACAGGTCTCCCCCAGAGGACAGCTCATTCAGTCTAGGCCACAGAGAATCCCCCAAATAACTGTCCAAGGGCAACGAACATCGTGTGGCTGAAGAAAACCTAGCTCACAAGGAAACAGAGCACTATGAGCGAAAGCCGGCAGAAGCAGACTCACAGAAACCTGGGGGACTGGATCATCCAGATTCTAAGACACTCATGCTTATTGACTTGATTAAAATTCCCTGGAGGCTCAGATGGTAAAGAATCTGCCTGCAAGGTGGGAGACCTGGGTTCGATCCCTAGGTCAGGAAGATCCCCTGGAGAAGGAACTTGCAGCCCACTCAAGTATTCCTGCCTGAAGAATCTCATGGACCAACGAGCCTGGAGGTTAGAGTCCAAGGGGTCACAAACAGACACGACTGAGTGACTAGCACACACACACAAATCATCAGCAAGCTTGAAAATGTTTACAGGGATCAACAGAAAGCTATGAAAAGCAGCCTAGGAGATTTGTTAACAAAACAACTGGTAGAAATTTAATAAATAATAAACACCATCATATTTGACGGAAGACTGGACACAGCAGAAGGATTAGTGAGATATTAGGAGAAATCCATAACTACAACACGGAGAGAAAAATATAGGAAGTACCAGAAAGAGAAAAACGAGAACAGGAGGATTTATTAGTTATACCTTTGTTTGGAGTTTTAGAGAAGCAAGAGAGAGTGGGGTGGGAAACCATTGTAAGACAGAATGGCTCAGGGCACTTCCCTGGCGGTCCTATGGTTAAGGGGGCTTCTCAGGTGGCGCTAGTGGTAAAGAACCCTCCTGCCAGTGCAGGAGACTGAGAGATGTGAGTTCAATCCTGGGGTCAGGAAGAACCCCTTGAAGGAGGGCATGGCAACCCACTCCAGTATTCTTGCTCGGAGAATCCCATAGACAGAAGAGCCTGGAGCACAACAGTCCATGGGGTTGCAAAGAGCTGGACACGACTGAAGCGACTTAGCACATACTAGGATCCCTCATGCCTCACAGTATCGCCAAAAAAAAAAGAGAGTGGCTAGGAATTATCTAGGACTGATAGAGATGTCAACAGAATTGAAGAGGCCAAATATTTGTTGAATGAGTGACCAAGTGGATGAAAGATTCCGTGATAAGTGTGCCCTGCCCCCTCCCTCCCCTCAAATGTGAGCTGCATGCAGGAGGGGAGAGGGAGCCCCCCCACTCCTCTCCCAGGCCCCCCACGTTCCTCTCCCAGGCTTGCACACAGCAGGAGCTGGGCCACGTCATTGAAAGCCCGTCAGCCTGCTGCCAGCTCCTGGTGCCAGATGTCCTTCACCCACTGTTCAGCCTTTGTCATCTCGCCTCGCCTCCCTCGTTATCTGTGTGGTTTAAAATAGACAGGCCGGAGGAGGAATGTTACCCAGCTACTGAGCTGTGACCAGCCCAGCCTGCAACCCCGGAGAGTCTCCAGAGCTTTCCCCTCGGGGAAGAGGCATAGCTCCACCTGCTCAGCCGTCTTTCTCTCCATCGAACAAAGACAAATATTTCCAGCCCAGAAAAACCATCCCAGCCCTTCCAGCCGAGAGGAGAAGAGGAAGGAGGGTTAGAAAGGGTTTGTGTAGCTTTTTATTTCCTCTGTCAAGCCCCTGCCAGGCGTCGGGGGAACCTCAGGCCACCCAGACCAGGCTGCTGGGGGTTGACTTGTCAAGAGGCAAGGTCTGCCCATGCAAGCTTTTCTATACATATGCCTTATTTTTTTTAATCTATTTTTATTTATTAACTTATTTATTTGGCTGTGCGGGGTCTTTAGTTGTGGCTTGTAGGATCTTAGTTCCCTGACCAGTGATCGAACCCAGGCCCCCTGCATTGGGAGTGCAGAGTCTTAGTCACTGGATCACCAGGGATGATCACCCTGTGATGCCTTATTTTTACAGTCAAGGAGCTGTAGAAATTAGCCCCATTTTCCAGATGGGAAAAAGAGAAGTCTAAGAAATAAAATCATTTGCTCCTCCTGGAGATTGTACCTGGTAACCCAGATGCTCCAGTTATCCAGACCAGGCTTCAGTAGTTGTGGCTCATGGACTCAGTTGCTGAGAGGCACGTGGGATCCTCACGGACCAGGGATCGAACCAATGTCCTTTAGTTGTTTTCTTTTTTTTTTGGTGCTAGTTTACAATTGATTGGCAGGGACAGATCAAACCCAGATAGAAAAGGTTGCAGATGGCTTGCAAAAGAGAATGTAAACAGGTGCAGGTCGATTGAGCGCAAACAGAAGGCCTGGATTGCCAGATGAAGTGCTGATAGTGCTGTGATATGCAGGAAGCTTGAAAAAACTATGCAAAGTGAGACAAATCAGACAGAAAAGCATCAATACTATGTGATGCTTCTTCTATGAAATATCTGAAAGAGGCAAACTCATAGAGATAGAAGAGCGGTCCCCAGGGGTGGGGGCGATGGGGAATCGGGGAGCTGTTTAAGGGCGGACAGAGTTTCAGTTTGTGCTGATGAAAATTGGAGTTGATGATGGTGAAGGTTGTACAACAATGTGAATGTGCTTAATGCCATGGAACTGCAGATTTTAAAGTGGTTAAAATGGCAAATTTTGTGTATATTTTACTACGAAATGCAAATAGTTTTAAATGGTGGCAGCTGAACTAGTTTTGTATCTATTAATAAAGATGAATCTTAAAACAGAAATATGTTGAATAATATGCCACTTGAGTTTTTAATTTAAAAAATTCACCATCAACAATATACTAAATAAATCTGCTGTGTGAATATATGTACATATGTTAAAGATAAAAATGGTCTCGAAGAATACACCCCAAGTTGAGTTAATAGTGGTCTTTCTTGGGAGACAGGATGGGCTACAAAGTTAGACGGTCAAAGGAGCACTTAGGTTCTGGTTCATTTGTGTTTAAAGGGGGACGGTGAGGCTAGCTGAATAATATTGCTATTTAGTCGATAAGTTGTGTCTGAGTCTTTGTGACCCCATGAACCGTAGCCTGTCAGGCTCCTCTGTCCATGGGATTTCCCAGGCAAGAACACTGGAGTGTGTTGCCGTTTCCTTCTCCAGGGAAACTTCCCAACCCAGGGATTGAACCTGCATCTCCTGTGTTGGGAGGCAGATTCTTTACCGCTGAGCCACCAGGGAAGCCCCAAAGGAGCTCTTAGGTTCTGACTTATTTCTGTTTAAAGAAGGATGGTGTGGCTGGCTGAATAATACTCCCCCAAGTAAACCCACATCCTAATACTCAATATCTGTCACATTGCCTTATGAGGCCAGAAGGGCTTGGCAGGTGTGTTCAGTTGAAGCCCTTGAGATGGAGTGTCTCCTGGTCATCCAGATGAGGTCGATGTGATCACAGGCTCCTTATGAAAGGGAAGCAGGAGGGTCAGAATGAGGGAGGGGACACGACGGTGGAAACAGAGCTCTGTGCGATGCACTCTGAAAATGGAAGGTGGCCCCCAGCCAAGGAACGTGGGCAGCCACTAGAAGCTGCAGGAAGGGAAGGAAGGGGACCCCCCCTCCACCAGCCTGCAGAAGGGACCAGTTCCGCCAGCACCTTCCTCTTAGGACTTCCTGACTTCAGCCTCCTGATATCCAGAACAGTAGAAGAGTGAATTTGTGTTTAAGTTGGTGGTGGTTCGTTAAAGCAGCCAAAGGAAACGAATAGAGAGAGATTCACTTATGACTTGTTCAAAATTGTACAGAGGGAGAGGCTTGGGAGGAGAAGGCAGATTTGGGGTGCATCAGCTAAGGCAGCCCCTCCTGAAAGAAGAGAGGGAACTAGGTAGGCTTCTGGAAACCCCGAAGCTGGGAACACGAGGTCAGGAGGTGAGAGGTGACTCACGTGTGGGAGGATGTAAAGTGAGGAGCTTCTGCAGAGCCGCTTCAGGAGCTGTAAGGTGTAAGGAATAAGCTCTCATCTTCACACGCTTTCTGCCAAAGATGAGACACACAAAACTTCACAGTGATTAGAATGTTCCAGATTTAGTGCCTGAATTAACACCTTCTGCCGAGAAGAATCTCTCTTTTTTAATGCATGGGATTAAGAGGAAAAAAAAAAAGAAACTCCAACTATTTTCAGTGCTGATAGAGGAAATGGAAAGGCAGTAGTGTTTGCTGAACGGAGCTTCAAGTGCTTTTGAAATGATCCGCAGGTCAGATCATGTTATTAAACAGTCACGTTGCTTTATCTTCTTTAGTGGCATGATTTCAAAATGATAGATTCCGTGAAGTCAAATATGACCCCCCCCCCTTTTAAAAAGGAAAAAAAAAAAAAGGTGAGGAGTGGGTGGGAGGGTGGAGATGAACATAGTGACTTGAAAATGCCTTGAAAAAAATTCCAGGAAGGAAACGCAAGAGGCTGTTAACAATGGCTTTTTGTTTTGCCTCCATGTCAACTGATTTAAAATTGGATTTTTATACCATTTTATGGCTTTAAAAATTAAAAAGGGGGAGCACAATTCCTTAAGTGTAGGCTGTGCTTCCTGACTTTCTTCTCAAGAGGACTGTGGAGGCAAATGACTTCACAGGGAGACACCTGACACCCACTGGCTACTCAGGGGTGATCAAGGGCCACATGGACAGTGATCAATCAGGTCCGGTTGTCTATACCCGTTTTTTTTTTTTTTTTTTTCGGTTGTGCCGGGTCTTCACTGCTGCCCACGGCCTTTCTCTAGCTGCGACGATCGAAAGCTACTCTTTGTTGCAAACATGGGCCTCTCACTGCGGTAGCTTCTCTTGTTGCTGAGCACAGCCTCTAGGGCGTGCAGGCTTCAGTAGTTGTGGTGCAGGGACTTGGCTGCTCCATGGCGAGTGGGATCTTCCCAAATCAGGGACTGAACCAATCTCTCTTGCATTGGTAGGTGGATTCTTATCCACTGTACCGTCAGAGAAGTCAGTGTTTGTCTATACTCTTGCTACAACATGATGACAATGACCTTCTTCCCCAAAACCTGTAACTCCAGTCCAATCATGGGAAAGGCACTAGACAAATTCCTTTTCAGTGTTTTTTAAAAAAATATTTATTTGGCTGCACTAGGTCTTAGTTGTGGTATATGGGATCTTAGTTCCTTGACCAGGGATGGAAGCCGGGGCCCCTGCATTGGGAGCCACTGCACCACTAGGGAAGTCCCAAAAAACACTAGACAAATTCTTAATAGAGAACAACCTACAAAATGCCTGTCCTCCTCAAGGTCCTGAAAACCAAAGAAAGTCTGAGAAATTGCCACAACCTCAGGGCCTAAGGCGGAGAAGGCAATGGCATCCCACTCCACTACTCTTGCCTGGAAAATCCCATGGGTGGAAGAGCCTGGTAGGCTGCAGTCCATGGGGTTGCTAAGAGTTGGACACGACTGAGCGACTTCACTTTCACTTTTCACTTTCATGCATTGGAGAAGGAAATGGCAACCCACTCCAGTGTTCTTATCTGGAGAATCCCAGGGATGGCGGAGCCTGGTGGGCTGCCATCTATGGGGTCGCACAGAGTCGGACACGACTGAAGCAACTCAGCAGCAGCAGGGCCTAAGACGTAATGACTAAATCCGGCATGGTGTCCTCATTAGGATCCCGGGACAGAAAAAAGAACATTAGATATAAAAACAAAGGCCCTTGAGATGAACCTTAGTTCAAAATAAAGTATCACTATTGATTTATTAATTGTGGCAAATGTACCTTACTGGATGAGGGACAATATGGGAACTTTTTGAACTATCATTTCATTTTTTTGCCTGTAAATCTGAAACTGTTCTTTAGAAATCTATTAAAAAATTAAGAAGTTCCATTTCAACTAAGAGGAAATTCTCCTACCTATACACTCACAGAAGTATGCAAAGATGTATAGATGAGAGAGTTCATTGCATCACAGTGTATGGACAACTAGAAACCTAGAGGCCACAGCAGGTCTTCTGGAATACTATACAACCATCAGAAAGAATGTGGTGTAACTAAAATTACTAAACTTCCAACTGCAGGGTATGTCGTAAAATCCTACTTCTGCTAAATGAAATGTTATATGTGTATATGTTTGCCTAGATTTAGAAAAATTCTAGAAAGAAAAACACAGATCTGCTTATTATAGTTACCTCTAGGATAAGAGATTAGAATTTCTTTTTAACATTACAGTTTACATCTTAACTACTTGGAGTGTTTTCACAGTACACTAATATTTAAGTTTCTGAATGTTAATTTGTATATTTTTGTTGTGAAGTACTTCAAATTTACCCAAAAGAGACAGAGAAAAATAAACCCATCACCCAGTTAAGGAATGAAAGATGCAAATTTCTTTTATAACTTAAAAAAACCCCAAACCCAAACCCTATAAAGGTTCTTTTGAAAGTATCACCTTGAGAAAGTTTCAGTTTCTCCCTAGAGAGTTTGCAAGTACGTTGCCTGGAAATCTTGTCTTTCTAGTTTTACCTACATGTAAATCAACTTAAATGTCGTAACCATTGCTCATATGTTAGGTTTTTCAAACCTTGTGAGGGCTGGAAGTGAAATTTAGAGCCGAATTAATTTCTTGGGGCATGAACTTCATATTCTTGACATCGTCAAGCTTACTGCAGTATATATATACACAAAACAGACTGTTTATTGCCTCTGTGGCTTAGTTGCAGGGTCAAGGAAAGATGGGCCAAAATATCGAACACTTTCTGTAGGCCATTTTGGTGAGGAAAACAAAGTTCTGGAATTTGAAAACATTTAGAGTCCTCTCCAGGGACAAGCTGTGAAACTGTTCTTCAGGGGAGCAAAAGTTAAGTCATCTTACCCATGATCTTCCCTGTGGAATGGATTCGTTGAGCAGAAGGGGAAGGTTGAACAGCAGAGTGAATAGCTTTATTGCCTCTTTTAAAAAAAATTAATCTATTTTTGGCTGCGCAGGGCTTTCTCCAGTTGCACTGAGCAGACGCTGCTCTTCGTCAGGTGTGCGGGCTCCTCACTGCGGCGGCTTCTCTCGTGCTGAAGCACAAGCTCTAGGCTTGCAGACTTCAGTAATGGTGGCACACAGGCTTAGTGGCTCCGCGGCAGGAGGAGTCTTCTAGACCAGGGATCAACCTGTGTCCCCTGCATTGGCAGGCAGACTCTTCTCCACTGGGCCATCAGGGAAGTCTGCTTCTTGATTTAATTCGAAATAATGGTGCAGAACAGAATAGTTTCTAGTGAGAGGTACAAAAAGCAAAGCCAATTTTTTAAAAAAAAAACTCTTTAAAACAGTGAGAAGAGTAAAATTTCAGCAACACTAAAGTAGGGAGTTGAAAGGAGATCAGACTGTAAAAACTGGAGTATGAGTCAACACATTTTTAATTCTTGTGGGTTGGCTTAGCATAGAAGTCTGGGGTTTGAGAAATTTATTATGTCTTTGGTGATTATTTTGGTCTTTGCACTGATGTTCAATGAAGGTTTTTCTGAGGTGGTCAGTAGCTGCTAAAAGGAACCTGCATCAGTTTTCTCTTTTTTTGTTAAAAAACAAAAAACTACAAGCAAGTTGTCACCTTAACATAACTCTCATACAAGAAAAATTTTAATCTATTGTCCTATCCACCAATTAAAAAGACTTTCTAGTCTTTGTTTATATACAAGCATGACTTGTTCGTAGTTATAATCACAATATGTGATTATATTTTGCCTTTGTACCTTGATATTAACTCCTATTGGTTTTTCCATGTTTTTGATAGTCTGCTTCTTATTTGCATGGCTATTAAATATACCATGTCAGATTTACAACCCAGACTTATCCATTCTCTTAATGTTGATCATTTTAAGTTTCATAATGTTTGTGTGTGTGTGCATGCTCAGTCACTCGGTCACATCTGACTCTTTGTGACTCCACGAACTGTAGCCCACCAGGCTCCCCTCTCCATGCAATTTTCCAGGCAAGAATACTAGAGCAGGTTGCCATTTCCTACTCCAGAAGTCATCATAATATGGTCCTTTATTCATCCTTATTTCTTATGACCACTCTATAGGTGCAGCATTAGTTATCTCTTACTGCAGAACAAATTACAGCAGAACTTAGCAGTTTAACAACAAACAGCTATTATCTCTCATAGTCTCTGAGGGTCAGGAGCCTGGGAGCAGCGTAGCTGGGTGGTTCTGGCTCAGGGTCTCTCATGAGGCTACGGTCACTTGATGTTCAGCTGAGGATGGTTTTGGTAGTGTGTGTACCATCATGTGTACGAATTCTGTTTTTTTTTTTAAGATTTGTTTTATTTATTTTTGGCTGTTGTGGGTCTTCGGTGCTGCACGCAGGCTTTCTCTAGTTGCAGTCTGCAGGCTTCTCATTGCGATGGCTTCTCTTGCTGTGGAGCACAGGCTCTAGGCGCGCAGGCTTCAGTAACTGCAGTGTGTAGGCTCAGTAGTTGCAGATCTCAGGCTCTAGAGCACTGGCTCAGCAGTGTGGTGCATGGGCTCAGATGCTCTGTAGCAAGTGGGATCCTCCTGGACCAGGGATTGAATCCGTGTCCCTTGCATTGGCCCAGCCTTAACCACTGGACCACCAGGGAAGCCCCATCATGTGTCCCTCTTGAATGTCCTCCTGATATGACAGCTGGCTCACCCCAGAGTTCATCAGGTGAAAGAGGAGTGTGAAATAGAAGCCTAATCCTGGAAGTGATGCCCATCACTGCCTTATTCCCCCGATCACACAGCCCAGCTCTGTTAGCAGACAACAGAGCACTATTCACAGGTGTGCATATCCGGAGGCTGGCTACCCCAGGCACCTTTCCGATATCTAACAGCCATCTGTCTCCCATTCCTTTCATCATTTTCAAGTTCTCAGTCTCAAAATTAGCCACATCCTTTACATACAGAAACATTCATTTCTCTACTCATCCAGGACCTCTTTGCATCTTACTTCCTGGCTTGTAGAGATAAAGTTATCTTTTTAGATAATAGTCGGTTTCTGGAACTTTTTAGACACTCCTACATCTGACCTGCACTGGGTGAAAGATGAGGTGATGCAAATCTTGCAGAGATCACTTTTTTTGGCACAAGATTTTTTTTTTTTAAGAAAAGCAAAGCCAACAAAGAGTCTGGAATGGCTGTTTATATACTGAAAAAAAGAAGAAAAGAAAAAACCCTCCAGAAAATGAGTTTGACATGGATGCAGAGAAATTGGAATCCTTGTGTGTGACTGGTGGAAATGTGAAATGGTGCAGTTGCTATATACACCAATATATGTTGTTAAACAATATGGTGGCTCCCCCACAAGATAAAAATACCGTATAGTCCAGAAATTCTACTTCTGGGTGTACATCCAAAAGGACTGAAATGAAGGACTCGAACAGATAACTGTATACCAGTGTTCATAGTGGCATTATTCACAACAGAAAAGGTAAAAACAGCCCAAATATCCATTGACAGATAAACAAAATGTGGTCGGTACACACAATGGAATATTATTCATCCTTTAAAAGGAATGAAATTCTGACACATGCTACAACAAGGATGAACCCTGAAGACATTATTTGAAGTAAAATAAGGTCACAAAAGGACACATTTTTTTTTAAGTCCTTGAATTTGTTACAATATGGCCTCTGTTTTATGTTTTGGTGTTTATTTGGCCAAGAGGCATGTGGGATCCTAGCTTCCCCGAGCAGGGATCGAACCTGCACCCCCTACATTGGAAGGAAGAAGTCTTAACCACTGGACCACCAGGGAAGACAAAATGACAAGTATTAGGTGATTCCATTTATGTGAGGCCTCTGCAGCTGCTGCTAAGTCGCTTTAGTTGTGTCCAGCTCTCTGCGACCCCATATACGGCAGCCCACCAGGCTCCCCCATCCCTGGGATTCTCCAGGCAAGAACACTGGAGTGGGTTTCCATTTCCTTCTCCAATGCATGAAAGTGAAAAGTGAGAGTGAAGTCGCTCAGTCGTGTCCGACTTGTAGCAACCCCATTGACTGCAGCCCACCAGGCTCCTCTGCCCATGGGATTTTCCAGGCAAGAGTACTGGAGTGGGTTGCCATTGCCTTCTTTGGTAAGACCTCTAGTAGAGTCAAATTCATAGAGACAGAAAATAGAATAATGGTTTCCAGAGGGTGAAGGGGGAAATTGGAATTACTGCTTCACGGGTACAGAGTTTCACTTATGGGGACGGATGGTGGCAATGGTCACACAACAATGTGAATGTCCTTGATGCCACTGAACTGTGCACTTAAAATATTCAAAATGGTAAATTTTACATATATTTGATCACAATAAAACAAGCACTACCGGTACAACGATTTTGGAAAGCAAGTTAGCAACATCCCATAATGTTGAAAATGTGAATACCCTATGACCCCAACAACAGAAGAAAGGAGTTTAAAAACTGTTATGTATGTATACAATGGCACACCATACAGCTATGGAAAACATGTTTCAAACTATATGAACCAGCAAGGATGTGTGTGTGCTCAGTCACGTCCGATTCTTTGTGACCCCATGGATTGTAGCATGCTAGGCTTTTCTGTCTGTGGGTGGTGGTTTTTTTTTTTTTTTTAAGGCAAGAATACTGGAATGGGTTGCCATTTCCTCCTCCAGGGGATCTTCACGACCCAGAGATCAAACCTACCTCTTCTGCGTCTCTTGCAGTGCAGGTGGGTTTTTTTTTTTTTTTTTTTTTTTAAACCGCTAAGCCACCTGGGAAGCCTGAATCAAGGATACATCTTAGAAACTCACTGTTGGGAATTCCGTGGTGGTCCAGAGGTTAGGACTCCATGCTTTCATTGCTGTGGGCCTGGAGCTTGATTCCTGGTTAGGGAACTAAGATCCCACAACCATCCAGTGTGACCAAACAAACAAACAAACAAAAAAACTGAAAAGCAAAAAACTCACCACTGATCCTAAAAAGCAAGTAGTGGAAAGATCTGTGTGTGTATGTATGGGTGCTGTGCTGCGCTGGGCTAAGTCGCTTCAGTCGTGTCCGACTCTTTGCAGCCCAATGGGCTAGAGCCTGGCAGGTTTCTCTGTGGAATTCTCCAAGGAAGAATACTGGAGTGGGTTGCCATGCCCTCCTCCAGGGGATCTTCCTGAGCCAGGGATCGAACCCACACCTCTTATGGCTCCTGCCCTGGCAGGTGGGTTCTTTACCACTAGCGCCACCTGGGAAGCCCCTTATATATGCATATATACATATCATGTGTATGTTTTAAAATTAAGATTATGGATATACACATGTAAGGTAAAATAAATAGGACAGTAGCTATCTTCTAGAGAGGGAGAAAGGATATTAGGGGCTTTAACTGTGCCTGTGATGTTTAGTCCTTAACTTGGTGAGTTACATGAGGGTTTGTTATATTTTCTCTCTCCCTCTTCTTCTTTTTTGTGGGGGGACTGAAATAGTCGATTAAATAAACCCCACAAGGGAGCAAAAAATAAGAGAAAAATCCCCAAACCAAGAAAACACAAATCTCAAATCAAAATAACTTTCTACATCCTCCACCTTCCTAACACACCCAAATAACACCAACCTTAAATATAATTTAAAAAAAATACTGCTCTCTATTTTTATATCTTCCTTACACTCACCAAAGCAGGGACTTTGTCCAAAATGAGTTTTTCTCCCCACTTCTTGATGACTAGTACTTAGGTCATGTTGGCTATTTAGATATTAGTAGATGGCGGTGACGACGGCGGTGACACCAGGAGGAGCAACACGTCCCGAGGAGCAGGGCTGCTCCACCCGCTGCCTTAGGGAATCATTCCTCTGCTGCCCATACATAGCTGGCAGCATGTGCTATGGACACGGTGTCATCAGGTCCAGATTTTCTTCCAGCTTCTCAAACTGGAAAATATCTATCTGTAATTCTCTTTACTTCCATCAGAGAGAAAGACTTCTAACCTCAAGGCTAGAAGACCGTGACCTCCACCTAGTTAAACCTTATATATTTTTCTTTTTTCATCAGATGGTGGGGAAGTATGCCTTCCGAACCATTTCCCCATGTTATGTAACAGGAGATCCATTTCTAGGCAGTGACAATGCTCCTATTGAGACAGAAGCCCTGGCACCTACATACATTGCCCTTGATTCGCCAGTGCAAAATCTTAGTTAACCCAGAAATACTACAGGCAGGCGTAAGTTTGCAGAGAAACCCCAACCTCAGTTTAACACAAAGGGGGTGGAGGAGATGTACCAGCTCACCCACGCATTTAAATCAACAGGTTTGACACCAATGCCAGGATCTTCTTATGTTTCTTTTCTTCTCTCAACCACTTTTAAGAGCAATGAGAAGTTTTTAGAGCAGCAGAAAACAAGACCTTTCTGTGGTTTGCTCTGTTTGACAAAGGAAGTGGTGTGTGACTCGACTAGGTCAGTGGCAGAAAGCAGGTTTGAGAAGGTTTATAAGGACCAGGCAGGGCTGAACTGTGAACCTGGTTTGGACTAAGCATTCTAGGGACTATTGTATACAGGTATGCCATTCAGGACCAGGTTTGTTCTTGGTGTGCCTTGGATGAGTCACTTTATCCCTCTATGTTCTGGAGTGCTCTGACCTCCAACCTTGTTCTAACCTTCTGTGGGGAATTTGAGAAACTTCTGGACATCATCTTAAGCCTCATGGGTAAGAATTTCCTGGAAGTACAGCTACTATTCTCACTTTGGCAGGTTTATACTTTTCCTGGAGAGAAAAGGGAAAATAATGAAACTAAACTGAGTGCCTACTCTGGTTATAAACTTTACTTTCTCCATCCCCTTCTTCTTTATTATGGTCTTTCTTAAAGCCACCTTTCTGGACAAGCTCAAAGGAAGAAAACAATCGAAGGCTCTTTTCAAACTCAGTAAAAATCTTTTGTTTAGAGATAGTATGAAATGCTTCCTCTAGTTTTACTCATCTGCCACTAATCTGTGCCCTTAGTCACAGGGGCTAGGAGGAAAGAGAATGGTCACTGGAGCCCAGTCTAATGTATGGGCAGACAACTCAGACCTTATGCTCTATGGATGGGGGAGCAGAAACATCAGCCTCATGCACAAAGCTCATTAGTCAGCCAACAAGTGTTTACTGAATGTCTGGACTGTGCTCAGTGCTGAGTTATGCACCGAGGTCAGTGTGGTAGGATGCCAGCGTGGCCGATGCCAGTCTGGGAGGCAGGAGATCTGCCAATCACTTGATTTTGAAAGAAGACAACTTCCTCCTCCAAGGGCCTCAGTTTCCTTATGTGTAAAATTAGGAGGCTGTTGTGGTTATCCTCAGATGTTGGTTTCTTCCAGCTAGAACCGTGGAAGATTCCAAAGCAGGATAACAAGTTCCCAGAATTCCTGGACCTTGAGACGCTTCTAGGGATGGGGAGACTGCACAATGGCACCGGCAATAATATCTCTGAAAGAGCACAGCTTGGCACACCTAAATGTCCAGGTGCCTTCCTCTGAGTTGAGGCAAACGGCAATAATGTGGGTCCCTGCTCTGATGCTCCAGTCATACTGGCTTTCTGCTCTTCCTTGACTGTAGCAAGCTAGAACTGACTCGGGGCTTTCATACATGCTGGTCTTGCAGCCTTGGGCTTCCTAAAGGAATGGTGGGTGGTTCTGCCCTTCTCACCCTTCAGATCTCCTCAGATGTCATCCTCTCTGAGAGGACCACCTTTCATTACTCTCTTTAAAGGTATCCCCATTACTCTCTTTAGTTCAACATTCATTTCCTTCTTTGCACGCTCCCAATCTGTAATCATTTCGTTTATTTTTGGTTTGCCTCCCAGTCTGTTAGCTCCATGTAAGCAGGGGTCTTTTTTATTTTATTCAGAACTATATACCAAATTAGAGCCAGACATCCTAGAATGTGAGTCAAGTGGGCCCTAGAAATCATCACTACGAACAAAGCTAGTGGAAGTGGATGGAATTCCAGTTGAGCTATTTCAAATCCTGGAGGATGATGCTGTGAAAGTGCTGCATTCAATATGCCAGCACATGTGGAAAACTCAGCAGTGGCCACTCGACTGGAAAAGGTCAGTTTTCATTCCACTCCCAAAGAAAGGCAATGCCAAAGAATGCTCAAACTACCACACAATTGCACTCCTCTCACACGCTAGTAAAGTAATGCTCAAAATTCTCCAAGCCAGGCTTCAGTAGTACATGAACTGTGAACTTCCTGATGCTCAAGCTGGTTTTAGAAAAGGCAGAGGAACCAGAGATCAAATTGCCAACATCCACTGAATCATGGAAAAAGCAAGAGAGTTCCAGGAAAACATCTATTTCTGCTCTATTGACAATGCCAAAGCCTTTGACTGTGTGGATCACAATAAACTGTGGAAAATTCTGAAAGAGATGGGAATACCAGACCACCTGACCTGCCTCTTGAGAAACCTGTATGCAGGTCAGGAAGCAACAGTTAGAACTGGACATGGAACAACAGACTGGTTCCAATTAGGAAAAGGAGTACGTCAAGGCTGTATATTGTCACTCTGCTTATTTAACTTATATGCTGAGTACATCATGAGAAATGCTGGGCTGGAAGAAGCACAAGCTGGAATCAAGATTGCCAGGAGAAATATCAATAACCTCAGATATGCAGATGACACCACCCTTATGGCAGAAAGTGAAGAGGAACTAAAAAGCCTCTTGAAAGTGAAAGTGGAAGAGGAGAGTGAAAAAGTTGGCTTAAAGCTCAACATTCAGAAAACGAAGATCATGGCATCTGGTCCCATCACTTCATGGCAAATAGATGGGGAAACAGTGGAAACAGTGTCAGACTTTATTTTGGGGGGCTCCAAAATCACTGCAGATAGTGATTGCAGCAATGAAAGTAAAAGACCCTTACTCCTTGGAAGGACAGTTATGACCAACCTAGATAGCATATTAAAAATGAGAGACATTACTTTGCCAACAAAGGTCCGTCTAGTTAAGGCTATGGTTTTTCCAGGGGTCATGTATGGATGTGAGAGTTGGACTGTGAAGAAATCTGAGCACCGAAGAATTGATGCTTTTGAACTGTGGTGTTGGAGAAGACTCTTGAAAGTCCCTTGGACTGCAAGATCAGCCCTGGGATTTCTTTGGAGGGAATGATGCTGAAGCTGAAACTCCAGCACTTTGGCCACCTCATGAGAAGAGTTGACCCATTGGAAAAGACTCTGATGCTGGGAGGGATTGGGGGCAGGAGGAGAAGGGGATGACAGAGGATGAGATGGCTGGATGGCATCACTGACTCGATGGACATGAGTTTGAGTGAACTCCGGTAGTTGGTGATGGACAGGGAGGCCTGGCGTGCTGCGATTCATGGGGTCGCAAAGAGTGGGACACGACTGAGCAACTGAACTGATATACCCAATTCCTAGTCCACATAGTCGGTCTCAATTTTGTCAAATGAATGACTTGGCAGTTTCACAATTACGAAAAACCAAAGGCATCTAAAGTTGTTTTCCCATAAATCCCCTTCTTTGGGGTTCCCCCGGTCAGGCTGGGCTTAGGCTGTACGAACTTCCGTCCTACTGCCCGCTTTTTTCAGATCTAGGCATTTCTTTTCCTTGAGGAAAAGGCTCTTCTGACATCATGGCGCACCCTCCTGATGTCATGCTGCAGTGACATCATTATTGCTGACCACTGCGTCCCAAGCCTAGCTCCAGGTCCCTTCCCTTAGAAGCCCCCAACCTTCCCAGAGACAACCCCAGCCCCTAACACTCTTCCTGCCAAGTGCCCATACAGCGACGTCATGTCCGCCCGCCCGCGAGGCGATGACGTCAGGGCCCACGGCTGGCGTCACGTGCCCCCCCCCGCTGGGGGCGGGCCTTGAGGGCGGTGCTTCCGGTCCGCGAACCCTGGCGGCCAGAGCTGCGGCGGCGGCGGCGGCAGCGGCCGAGACGGGACGATGGCGGGCGCTGCGAGCGAAGCTCGGTTCGCCGGGTTGTCGCTGGTGCAGCTCAACGAGCTGTTGGAGGACGAGGGGCAGCTGACAGAGATGGTGCAGAAGATGGAGGAGGTGAGCCGAGCGGCGACGGCGGGGCCTCGAGGGGGGCGCGCGGGGCCGGGGGCCCGCGGCGGGCTGGAGGTAGCCCGAGGCGGAGACGGTCGCGGTGCTTCATGTTGGGTTGAGGAGACTGGGACGAGAAACTGGGGAAGGGTCTTGAGGTGGGGTTGGGGATGAGGGGACCGAGGCTGGGGCGGAGCTGGGAAAAGCGTCTTGGGTGGACAGAGCTTGCGGGGGCTGGAGGGGTCCTGAGGCGGAGTGGAACGCGGATTAGGGAGCCTGGAAGGGGCATTCGGGATCGTGGAGGGCTGTGGCCGAGTTTGGCGAGGCGAGGAGGGAACTGAGGGACCGAGACTTGGTTGGAATGGGTCGAGGAGACGGTAGTCGAGGATTGGGGATGCCTGAGACCGGACTGAGGGGTTGAGGGTTAGGTCTGGGCAGGGGTTGAGGTTGAGGGAAGGGTTGACGGGTACAGGGAAATAGTTCCTGGGATCTGAGGATAGGCTTTGAGGGGCTGAGTGGATTAGCTAGATAGGAATCATAGGAAAGGATCGGAGGTTCCAAGATGGATTTGGGGGCAGTGTCTGTAGCTAAATCTGAGAGGTGGTTCTGAGATGGGCCTTAGGGGTGGGGAGGGGTCTCCAAGGCTGGGAGACACGAGGCAGCGGACTTAACCTAGGTTAAGATCTGATTTGGCCGTTTATCTGAGAGGTCCTTAGGGTCAGAGGGCCTGTTCCGGGTCTGACTTCATTTGGAAGGCGTCTTGCCAGTGTTGTCCCAGGGGGCTCACTCCGGTCTTGTGGGTTGGCAGAAGGATGCCATGCCCCGCTCCGTAGAAGAAGGGAATGTGGTAATTCTAGTATGGGGGCTCTGTCCCATAGTGTCCTTCCCCGCTGGGGCCAAGGAGGATCCCTGAAGTTGTTTTTCAGGAGATAAACTGGAGGTCAGGGGCTGACAGCCCACTCCCACCTCTGATAGTAGACAGACTGCCCCATCTCTGCAAGGTGTGCCCCCTGCTGTTTCTGGAGATCTCACTCCATCCCTTGTAGCAGGGTTTGTTCTCAGGGGTAACTGACTTCGCTCCTGGTGTGCTTTCTTCTGTCCTCTTCCCCCAGCCCTTTTGAACTCTTTCCCCGAAAGTCCAGCCCTGTGAGTCTGGGTCTTCTCCAGGCTGCTAGACCCAGGCCCAGCCAGCTCTCCCCAGCCCACCTCCTGCTTTTACTCCTTTGTCTCTGAAGTCTGAGCCTTCCCACGCCTACAGGGCCAAGCTTCTCACCCAGAAGCTTGTGTGGGGGCTTTTGGCTTGCTTTCTGCAAAAGGATTGACTGTTCAGCACTGAGCCAGCCCCCTTAAAAGGGGGCTTGTATGGAGGTTGCACATTCAAAATCACTGGAAAACCCTCAACAGATCATTGTCCGGAGCTACAGAGAGGCCACTGTAGTAAGATGGTATCAGTCTTTCCATTAATCCACCCCTTGTATTCACAGGCTTTGTAACTTGGCACATATAACATTGCTCTGAGATGCAATTCACCCCATTTATGGTCTCCATGTGGCGCTTTCCTTTTAAGAGAAGAATAAGTGACAAAATCCATCTTTCTTGACTGAATGAGAGTTTCATGTCTCCAAAGAAAGAAAATTTTTGCTTAGTTAACTCTGCTTGTCAGTTGCCGGGAGACCTTTTGTTGACTGCCTGCAGGCATCTTTCTAGTTTAATAATAAAATGATAGGTATGTATTTCTAATGTGTAACACTGCCTACAAGTTAATTTTATTATATGTGACTCCCCAGTTTCAGGACAGAGTACTGTAGTTATATTAGTAGAACATTAATCGAAGTAAAGTGCCTTTTAGTGGAGGGAAGATTGTGGAGTCAAGTCAGTCTGCTGACTCAGGCTGTTAGGACAGCTTTACCTGTTTCCTCTATCTGAGACACACCGTAGGTTACTATTTAAAGGAAAAGGCAGATTAATCTAGCAGGTTTTTTTTTTTTTTAGTACAGATGATTTTCATGCCAGAGTACCTCATACAAATACTGAGGACCAACCTCTCTTGATTAGGCCACGTGATTAAGTTAAATTACTCAGCAGAGGTTTGTTCTTCAGGGTATAGTGCTTTTATTAAAACAAGGAAATTGAACGTGAAAACCAGACTGCCTTAGCCAGGCAGCTCACCCAGCCATGGTGACCCTTCGAAAGTCCTGTTGCCCTGGGTGTGTGTGGTGCGTTTCTGAGGGAAGGGCTGTGATGTGAACAACCAACATTCTGGCCCTGGTAGTTTCAAATCAGCTGTTAATGTTGCGTGTTGGTTTATTTGGGGGTGGCTGTGAGACAGAAGGAAATATTTGTGAAATAGCTTTGACCAGATGGCGTGTTTATGATCTGGCGTTAAAGAACGTTTGGGCTCTGGAATTATGCATTCTGGGCCAGGCCTGGCCACTGCCCAGCTGTGTGACTGCAGGCAGGTCACCTCACCTCTGTGAGCCACCGCTGGGGAAAGATATGTGGGGAAAAAAATATACTTCTTAGTTTTATTTTTGGCCGTGCTGGGTCTTGGTTTACGGTGTGGGTTTTGTCTAGTTGTGGTGAGCGGGGGCTGTTCTAGCTGCAGTGATTGGGCTTCTCATTGCAGAGAAACTGCCCACATGCTTCTCTCATGGGGCACAGACTTCAGGGCACTCGGGCTTCAGCAGCTATGCACAGGGGCTCAGGCGCCCTGCGGCCTGTGGGATCTTTCCGGACCAGGGATCGGACTTGTATCCCCTGCATTGGTGAGACAGATTCTTAACCACTGGACCATCGACCACCAGATTTGATGAAAATACTTCTTAAGAGTTGACTTGGGGATTATATTAGAGAGTGTGTATTAGGTCCTTGTGTGAGTGCTTAGTCATGTCCAATTCTTTGGGACCCCATGAACTGTAACCCACCAGTCTCCTCTGTTCATGGAATTTTCCAGGCAGGAATACTGGAGTCGGTTGCCATTTCCTTTTCCAGGGTTAGGTCCTTAACATGGTACGTATTAATAGTGTTCAGTAAAGAATAATTGCCTTAGTAATTTGTAGTTCTGTTTTTGGAATAGTTACTGACAATCATGCATATAAGGTCATCCCAACCAGATAATAGGGTCTTATTTCAAAAATCTAAAGTAGATTTTTATTTGCTATCAGCCTAAAATTTTTTTTTAGCTTTCTGTGGTTAGTGATTGTCTCAGTAGCACTAGAATGAGACAGTAAATAGAACAGGACTTTCAGGCACAGATCTCTTACCCTAAACCAAGGCCTTTTTTTTTTTTTTTTAACTGGCAGAAGGAAGTGTTTTAAATTGTAGAGTAAGGCTTCTTCAAGCCTGAGGGGCTATTTTGTGGCGACTGGAAAGTGTGGCTAGGTTTTGAAGGCATTCACTGTTGGGTTTAAATACAGCTGTGTATTGTGCTTCACTTACATTGTTTTAATTGTGGCATCTGAGCTGTAGTCCAGCTGGAAACTAGAGTCAAATCATGTTGGAGCGGCAGACATTCTCATTTTCCCTGCCCGTGGGTTTCTCTTTTCCTGTTCCTCTTGTCTGCGTGCAGTTCTCTAAAATGTAGTGTGTCCCTACTGATCGGCAGCTCTTTCCTTTTGCTCTGGGCTGATATTTCTTATGCACACATTTTTATTTTTATGTCAAGTTATTTTTACTTGGCAGTGGAATGGGCCTTTGTCTGTCTGTCCACATTAACCCCACTGGACTTGCAGGGCACTCCCTTAAAAGGAACTATCGCTCAGGGGATTAGGCAGCTAAACCGGACCTCTTGGGTCATTCTTCCCAGTGTGCTTTCAGAGGAAATGCTGACGAGTTGGTGTTAGCTGAGGATTCACTAAGAATTCAAACTCAGGAACTCTGCTCCTGTGGCAGGTGAAACTGCCCACACGCAGAAACTCTGAGGATCTGAGAAACAGTTCTGTGGAAACTCAAGAGCCTGGTCTGGAAGAAGCTGTTTCCCTAAGGCGTGTTCTGGGGTGATTTGTGTGGGGCTGCGAAGCTACTGCATGAATCATAATGGCTCTTTGAAGCGTACGGACCAGGGACTGCTTCCTCAAACAAGCTCTGAACGCTGGTGGGACTGGTTTTTAGAAGCTGAGATGTGAAACCCTTTTGAGTGTCTACTACTGGAGTATGTTTCTATTCCTGTCATCCAGTCATTATTGTGTGTGTGTATGTATATATATATATATGTGTGTGTATATATATATATATATATATATATACACACAGGCTTCAACTTTTATGTTTAAATCTTCTCTTCCTTGGACCTATGACTTTAACTCTCGAGGAAAACATTACTGTGTCCCAGAATATTTTCTGGAATCTAATACTGGCTGACTCTATCTTTTTTCTTTTTCAAAGAAGGCATCTAGATTTCGTGGACAGACTATAGCTGCGACTTTGCTGACTTATTTCATTGTTTTCCAGCTCAGTGCGTCCCCGGGAAAGTGAGGATAGTGGCCAGGCCTGCCTTTTAGGGTTCTTGTGAGGCTAAGTGGCATAGCAGGTGAAGTTGGTAGAGGGTGGCTGCCTTTCTTTGAAGAGATTTTCAGAATTGTTTAGGCTGGCTTATGTGAAATCTGATCCCTTATTTTACTTAATTGCTGTCTACTTCCTCTGTATTGATTAAAAGGCGGTGGGGGCGGTGCAGTACAGAACTGCCTTTTGTTACCAGTGATGTGACCTTGGGCAAGTATTCAGTCTTTTTCCAGTTGCAGTTTCCTTGTTGAAAATAAAGTGGATAATAACAGCAAGCGCCTCCATAGGGTTGCAGGTGGGCTAAATCAGAGAAGTTGTTAGGATACTTATCATGGTACCTGGAACAGAGTGAACACTGAGTAAACTGTTGTTATTGGCTGTTACTGCTAAAACTAAAAGGCATGACGTCCTGGCTGCCATCTAAAGACGATCCCGGGTCAGGTCCATGTCTGTGGAGCACTCGCTGGGTGAGGCACTGTAAAGGGCAGAAACATGGATAGTGTATAATCTCTGTACTATAACTTAGGGAGATGCAGTGCACAGACATCTACAGCAAGAGAGAACGGGGGGGCTTCGGTTTGGGGAGATGAGACAGGTGATGGTGTGGCCGCCCGGCAGGCTCCCACAGTTGGCGTGCGAGTGCGCCCTGGGAAATGGTGTGTGTGCTGTTGTTTCAGTCGGAAAATCCTGTATGACTCTCTGCGACCCCATGGGCTGTAGCCCACCAGGCTCCTCTGTCCATGGGATTTCCCGGGTAAGAATAGTGGAGTGGATTACCATTTCCTTTTCCAGGGGATCTTCCCGACCCAGGCATCCAACCCACATCTCCTGCGTTGGCAGGCTGGTTCTTCACCGCTCAGCCACCAGGAAAGGCCCATGTCGTGTATATTTTACCACAGTCGTTTATTTTTTTTAGAGGAAGAATAAGAGAAAGGCCAGACATGAATTGTAAATAACATTGAATGTCAGATGAAGAGGGGCTTTCTGGCTAGGTTAGGTTCCTACTGCAAGAGATGGACTTTGATAGGCGGGTAAGCTTTAAGAAAATAAATGATGTAATTCCTATAAGGGTGTGGAATGACATAAGGAACATCTGTGTACCTGCCAGCAGCTTAGGAGGAAAACGTGACCGAGCCAGAGCAAACCTCTGTGCTCCATCCTGAGCGTGATCGCCAGCCCCCAGCCAGGGAGCCACTGTCTTGAATTAGGTGTATATTTCTCTAAATTGTATTTTGACAGAAGTCGGCGCTCAGGAAGGCGGCTGAGCCTGGCACCGAGCAGGAAAGCTCAGGGCAGATTTCATGACTCGTGAGTTACCAGGTGAGGTTTGCTAGTGTGAAGGGAACTGACAAGAAAAAAGCTGACAAGGCCGAGAGCCCGGGCAGGAGCTGGGTGGCGACTCACTTGGAAGCCCTGAGTTTCCGTGACTCTGGAGCTGGGCAGCAGCATGATCGGAGGAGCGCTTCAGGAAGGCCGTGTTGGCTGCAGTGTGGGCTGGATTGGCGAGGGGGGTTCCGGAAGACCAGGTGAGAAGAGGTTAGGATTCGAGCAAGAGTTCTGGGGGGGTAGATGCAGACCAGTTTTCCGAACCCCTTCCCACCCTCGGGGAGCTGTCCCCCCCTCCCCTGCCCACTGAGGGGCCCCATCAGCTCTGCCTTCCAAACACTCTTCCCGCTCAGTCACAGACACACGGCCCTTCAGCCTCTTTTGTGCCTCCTTGGTGGCACTTGACACATTTTGTAAGTCAGTTGCTTCCCTGTGTCCCCGCCTGGCACAGGGGCTCCATTCTTTGTGTCCCAGGCACCCTAGCACAGGCCTGGCACATAGGCTGGGCCCAGTTAGTGCTCCTGAGTGAGTGGAGCTAGCTGGTCTTTAAGTGAAAGCAAGTAAAAGGAGGGCCCAGAGCCAGGCTGGAGGAGGGGGGGTGGTCCCTGGGGCCGCGGGAGCCCAGCATGGGGGACAGGCAGGGCAGTTACGTGGCCTCGTGCAGTGGGCAGTTGACTGTGCGGTTCTGGAGCTCAGGGATGGTTTGCTTAGAGATACAAATTTGAGAGCAAAGTAACCTCTTCCAAGCACTTGTTTGAAATCAAGGCAAACATAAAAGTTTAGAAGGCCGTTGGGCTTATCGTCGGTGGGTTGGGAGAAGGAAACAGGTGCCATGGGAGGCGCAAGGAGAAACGGGTTTGATGACTTTACAGACAAGTCAGCCTCCTTTTGCACTGCCTGTGCCATACAGACTGGTCAAGAGGAACCTCAGGACACGTGCAGAGTCGAGGTGCTCTTGAGCCCAGTCAGCTCGGTCGTAGATTCGGCTTTTATCACAGCATTTGGCAGGTTGTTGCTCAGGGGGCCATGCCAGGCTGCAGTGCCCAGCGTCTGTAACGACCCGTGCGTCAGCCTCCGCTCACGCGTGTGATTGCTGAGGCTCAGAACACACTGGGGCAAGAGTTCTAGCTGGTTTATCTCCTTCCTCAGCTCCAGGGGGTTTTCACATCCCATCATCATTCAGGAAAGCCATCCTATCCGATGGCATGAAGACGGAGGAGAATTCTGAGTTTCTTCATAGGAAAGAGGGAAAGGAGACCCATGGGTGGAGTGCTCTTGTCAGTAGGTTGCCTCGCAGTGCACCAGGGGAAAGCTTTTAAACTGTGAGCAACACGCTCCATCGTACCAAAGAGTGTATGTGAAAAGCAGATATTCACATGGTTGTTACATTACAAGCAGTGCCATAGTTAATGTTCCTTTCCAATCAAATTTTCTATTGTCTCCAAGGTTAGCTAATGGCACCCTGAGGTTATTTTCATACCATAGTCCAGGGCCAGGGTTGGCAGAGGGACAGAGTAAGTGCTAATTAACGTTTGCCATCAGAAAGTGGCTTTTGTTAATGTGAGCACAGCTGAGGTTGAGGAAGTTTATGTATTTACTCAACCTTCATGGAGCACCTTGGGGAAGTGAAGCTGCTAAGCTACAGAATTTTCATCTTTGAGGATTGCGCTGGTGCACGTAAGCCGATCCCAGTGTACCCGGGATGCAGTAGGGGTGAGGGCACACCCTAGTGGGAGGGAGACCCAGAGAGCCTTTGCAGGGCTGGGGGTGACCGGCAGGAGTGTTTCCTGGAGGAGATGACTCAGGAGCTGTGATTGCAAGGGTGCATTAGCCAGGTAAGGAGGGAGAAGGGTTTCCGGGCCCCACAAACAGAGACACAGAGGAAGGAAACAGTGTGTGCACAGGACTGTTGCAGGCCTTGCTGGAGGGACCAGGGCAGGGCATGAGGGGATGGGGTCAGAGAGGTCGGCAGAAACCAGACGGTCCCATGCTTGCAGAGAGGGCTTGGGCTTCACCTTCCAGTCACAGGGAATGTTTTAAGCCTGGGAGTGGTGCGGTCACACTTGGTGATTCATACAAATGATTCAGGCAGCCAGAGGAGGATGGATTTGAGGGGGTAAGACCAGAAAGCAGAGAGATCAGTCAGAAGGCTGAAAGAAGATGGAAGCAAAAACAGAATCTCTCAGCGGAAAGTCTTACACTGAACTCAGTGCCCAGTCTGCTGAGTCTTGCTTTGCACACAACTCAGATAACGACACGCTTGGTCCTCTGGCTGGTCAGTGGCAGATTTTTTACAGGGTGTAGGAGATAACTAGTAGAGCCGATCATACGCCATCAAGAAATAAATGAAGCTGCTCCAAAAATGGAAGATCAGCTGTTAAGCATAGTGGTTAAGACAGGATTTGGGTTGCTAGGAGACTTTGGACACGGATGAACCTTCCTAAGTATTGCCTTCCCCATCTTTAAAATGGGAGAATTAAGATATCATCCTTAAGAGACATTTGGAGAATTAAATAAGATAGTGTTTGTAAACTGTGGGACAAGGTGCATGACAGTTTAATAAATGCCCAGTAAATAAGGCTTCAGCAGTTGTTAATGAAGTGGTTGGGGCTGTTTGATTTAGGGTAGGGTTTGCCTAATTCCGTGGCTTTTGATGGTGACTACGTTAAAAGGGTTCCATGGTGGAGAAATTTGGGGAATCTGGTTAAATAAGAGGGGTTTTATTTTTGCTTTGCTTTGTCTGGTTTCTCTCTTACAGCTATTAATAGTATGTATTGCAATATTTCCCACACTTAATCAGTCTGGTGGGGCTAGGTCCCCTGGGGCATGCTTCGGCAACTGCTTATTTAAGGTCATAAATGCAGCCGTCTGCTTCCGTGGCCCAGGAGCATGTTTTTATCACAGAGGGCACTATGGCTACTTGATACTGACAATTCTGTCCCATCAAAGGCTGTCCTGTTTTCATCGCTCTGTTTGAGAAGGCAAGGAAGTATATAGAGTGTGTAAAATTTCTAATCCCAATTGATCAAACCTTTAAAAATTGCATTTTTAACATTTATATTATAGAAAAACTAAAAAATACAGAACTATGAAGAAGAAATAGGTAGTCACGTGTGATACCACCACTCAGAGATACACACTGTTAAACATTTTATATGTTTTCTTTGTTTTCTGCCACTGGGATAATTTTGCATGTAGAGTTTTTGTCTTGTTTTTTATCTGTGAAGTTATGCTCTGAGCACTTTCTCATTCTTTGTCAGAAGATTCTTACATGACATTTTTAGCGACTTATATTTTAATCTTGTGGGTATGCTGCAACTTGGACAGCAAGGAGATCCAGCCAGTCCATCCTAAAGTAAATCAGTCCTGAATATTCATTGAAAGGACTGATGCTGAAGCTGAAATTCCAATAGTTTGGCCACCTGATGGATGGGAAGAATTGATGCATTTGAAAAGACCCTGATGCTGGGAAAGACTGAGGGCGGGAGCAGAAGGGGATGACACAGGATGAGATGATTGGATGGCATCACCGACTCAATGGACGTGAGTTTGAGTAAACTCTGGGAGTTGGTGATGGTCAGGGAGGCCTGGCATGCTGCAGTCTATGGGGTCAAAAAGAGTCGGACATGACTTGAGCGACTGAACTGATGCTACAATTTATGTGACTAGTCCCTTAGGTACTGTTTCTTTTTTTTGCTTTCATAATTTATATTGCAGTTAACATCTTTGAACATAAATCTGTTAAAATATCAATACTTAAGAATGACTTATTTTCAAAAAATTATTAAGTATCTGGTGATTCTTTTAGTTAAAAATTTTATTCCCTGTATCAGTTATAATTGAAGTCTTTGTGTGTGTATGTGTGCATGAAATTTAAGTAGAATAACTTAGAGTAACTGATTCTCCTTTGACTAATACCTTTCTCTACCCACAGACTAGGAAAAAAAAAACTCGTTAGAATAGCATTTTCTCATACTGAACAGAAGATGAATAATTTCAGTCATGTGAGAGTAAACTTTATCTATTAAACTGAATTTTTGAGTCAGGTGTTGGAAAGTTCATGTCATGATATATTTTACATGTAAAAGCAACGTCTTCTAAAGATGTAGTCTTAATACACACCCAGATCTTCCTGGCGAGGCGTTTTCTTACTTGCACCTGTGTAAAGACTATCCCAGAATATTCTCATATATTCTTTTCTTGTAGATTGTGGTTAAGAGGAGACGAAGAGGGGAAAATCCCAAAGCTCTCACTAAACAAGTGAGCGCTTTGGTTGGTTGTGCAGGCAAGGAACTACTAATAAGAAAAGCAAAGTTTAGAAGTTCTGTCTTCCATAGACTGCTTTCTTTTGGGAAGGGGAGGAGGGATTTGGATTTTAAAATTACAGTAGAAGCAATTAGTTGACCTCCCTCCACTTAACTAAAGTGTTCCAGTAATTGGTGCTCGCCAGGCCCTTTATCAGATACAGGCCCTTTATCAGATACAGTGATTGATGCCTCCCCGCCCTACCCCCCTCCGTCACGGTCAGATCCCCTGGGCATTTCGGCTCCCACACCGAGTAATTACCCAGAGTCAAGTGTGTTGGCTCTCAGACCTGTCCACTCTGATTTTATTTGTTACAGTAATTACATGATTTCATTAAATACTATGGCAACTGATGAACCGTATATGAAAACTGTAAGCTGGGACTTCCCTGGCCGTCCAAGGGTTGAGACTTTGCCTTCCAATAGAGGGCATGAGGGTTCAATCCCTAGTCAGCGAGCTAAGCTCCCACATGCCTCCCTGGCCAAAAAGCAAAAAACATAAAATAGAAACACTGTTGTAACAAATTCAATAAAGGCTTTAAATGGTCCACATCAGAAAAATCTTAAAAAAAAAAAAAAACTGTAAGCTGAGGGCTAACAGGTGATTCACTAGAGGAAAAAAAACAAAGCTAGTGAATTAGTTATGGACTTGCTGGGGGGGAAATTGAAGATTCCAGAAGGACTCTGCTCTCATCTTGCTTGTCCAATGTCTTTTTTTAAGTTCCCCACAGAGAGGCTGTGGTCTGAATGAGGAACTTCTGAAACTTGAGCTGGTGGACCTTATCTCTAAGAAAAGACCTTTGCCTTAAATGAAAAACACGGATAAGATCTGTAAAATTCTAAGTGTTTAGTGAGTTACTGCTTTAACCAAACTGCTCAGTTAACCAGCAGCTGAGCTGACTGGTTCTGATAGTATGAAATGAGGGCTTCTCTGCTTTCCTGGTTCACCTGCGGTGAGGTTCTGATTCCGTAGGAGTAGGGGGGGTGCAGGTGTGACAAGCCCCTTGCTTTTAGGAGGTGAGGGACAGAGACAGGTCACATCATGGTCTGTTTGGGTCCCATCTTGCCTCTGCTCCTCAGCCCTCTCTGTCTCTACCCTGAGTCCCCAGGATACAAGGCCCGTGACGCCAGGAGGGTAGTGGCTGTTATTGGCACAGCTGTCCACGCAAGTCCAGGGAGTGGGGAGATCTTGTTTAGTTTCCTCTAAATATTAGGAAGTAAGTCTTCTGGGGGAAAAAAAAGCCCAACAGAACACCCTAGTATGCTGTGCCTGCCAGAAGTAGAGAACAATCAAATTGTGTGTCGCGGAGATCACCGACTTCTTCCCTGGAGCTGGTCCGTTTACTTTCAAGCCTAGTTTTTTGCATTTCTGTGTTCAGTTTTGCACTTAGAGTGAATAACACTCAGTTTTAAGATGCGAGCCAGCTCCATGTGGAAAGGGTTGGTCGAGTCTGCATCCCTCGTCTGCTGCTTTCTAAGGACAACAAGTTTCTGTCAGCAAGAAGGATTTTGGTATCTGCTGTCAGAAATAGCTGTCTTTTTTAGTCTAATACATTCTGTTTGAGTGGTTGTTTTGGTGGAACATTTGATAAGCAGCTGGCAAATGTCCTTTCCCGAGTAGGCTGTAGCCTTGGAGATGGTTTCACACAGCCCATGAGACTGTTGTATTTTAGAACAGTTTCAGAATGTTCTCCAGTTCTTTAATTGTATTTTTTGTTTTTTTCGGGTTCTTAATTTTGTTAGCATGTTAAACAGTCCAACTCAGCAGCTGTTAAGTTTTTTCATAAAAACTCAAGGAATACTTAGGTTAAATCAAGCCACATTGGGTTGCGTTTGCAAGTCTCCTCTGTGATATTGTAGGCTTGGGTTACAGGCTCCTCCTGAGAGGCTGTCTTTAATTGGAAGACTCTGATAAAGTGAGCGCATCACTGGGAACATCTTTTCACTGAATGGAAGATGAATTTGGGCGTTCTGATAACCTTTAGTATTTAAGCCTAAACTCAAATTGCATGCAACTTTGGTGAAATATAGCACAGTTAAAGGGAATGAGGTTAACCTGGCTGAATGCACGCTGACCTTTTTATTACCTAATCCCTAAGCCTGCTGTGTTTAAAGTCTTAATGCAACCTGAACGTTCCTAGTAGGAGGTACAAAGGCTGAGATTTCTTCCGTTCTGTATCTTTGTATTAAAAATAATGTTCTACTTAATTTTATTTAGAGAGGAAAAGATTCAAATCAAAATGAATTTCCCACCAGAAGGAACCAGTATGTCTTTGAGAAGGACCAGTCTGGGTTGGGAGCCCCATGCGTACAGATGGGTCTGGGACATCTTGTTTCAGCAGAGAGCAGGGCAGCTGTCAGGGCCTGGGGGGTGTCAGCCTGAGAGCCAGCTCGAGGTATCTCTCACTGGCCGTGAACAACTTGAGCACTGGAAAGATTAATGACGACAGCTGGTTAAAAATCTGTTACCTAATAATGGTACCTCCAGAAAAAAAAGCCTGCTGGTTGTTTTTAGAGTTTGCTGGAGCACTAATTCAGCCTTCTAAAAGTAGTTTTAAAAGTGAAGGGGTGGTGAAATCACACATTCATCCTGCTTTTTCTATATCAGTTATTTCAGATACTCAAACAGATGAGGCAGAACGCTCATAGAGGAATGCAGGCCGACCCACACAGAAGGTGAAACTAAAGAATTTCAGTAAATGTAGTTATGGTGTTGTAGTTAGAGTTAATAAAAGTTCCTGTGCCTTACAGATACATAGTAATTTTGAGGGTGAAATAATACTATGCTGAGATTTGCTTTAAAATACATTCCCTAAAGTGAGGAGTACAGGCAGATGGAACGGGATTGGCAAATGTTGCTGATTGTCAAACCCAGGAGAAGGGCACCCGGGGATTCATTTATATTTAACCTTTGCTTTGCTTTGTGTTTGAAAATATAAAAAAATAAATAGGAGACATAAACAGGAAGGGAGTTTAGGCGGTTGTTGGCACTTAGAGACGTGGTGGCAGGCACGGTAGACTGGCCTCTGAGGGAGAGGGGCTGCTGTGGCGCAGTCGATGGTGCGACCACGCAGAAGACGCTGGGGCTGAGTGTCCGCACACTGAAGGCTGCAGGTCCGGAGCTCCTTCCCGGTACTTGCGGCTGCAGTGGTCTCTTCAACCTCCCTAAGAACTGAATTTCCTTTTTCCCAAGTAAAATGGGAACAGATTTGTCTCATGCTTACCGAGAGGGTTAAATGGAGATAATACGTGACGAGAAGGTGGCACAGCGCCAAGCGTGCAGTGAATGTTTGTTGGACATTGAACAGGTGCTGGCGAGTGAAGCCTTCCTGTCACCACCAATAACTCATCTTACCTAAATCTTTAAATTCACATCTGTTTGACTCCCCTCTCCCCCGACTTTTCCTCCCCGGGGCCTTTTATTTGAAGAGCAAATGCAGCCGGGGCTGCAGTGCAGAGTGAATGGTGGCCTCTGGAGTTGGGTGGTGTTCAGCTCCCAGGGCCTGTATCCAAGGAGGTCTTGACGCGGAGACTGATGCTCAGGAGGACAGACTGTATTCTGGTTGTTGTCTCCCCCAAGCTTGGCACGTAATGGTGCTTCTTAAGTATTTTTTGAATGAATGAATGAAGTGAGCCAACCACTGTGTGAAACATGTTTTGGTGGCTCTCATGATTCATAGTCTAGGTACTGGAGTTTGAGTGATTAAAAAAAAGATATGTGAAATTAAGTGGCTTCAGTGGCAGCCCACTCCAGTGTTCTTGCCTGGAGAGTCCCAGGGATGGGGGAGCCTGGTGGGCTGCCGTCTATGAGGTCGCACAGAGTGGGACACGACGGAAGCGACTTAGCAGCAGCAGCAGCAGGCCATCACAGTCAAAACTTTACTCCCACATTTTAATAGGCTTTCCAGGAGGGCTGACTTTCAGCTGAAGAGAAGGGATTGTGGGAAGCTGACTGGTGTCTGATGAGTCTGCGGATACGTGCTGCATGTCTGATGTCTGCACAGTGGTGGGGGATTTTTCTTCAGAGCATCACCGTCATCAGCTCGGTGTCCTCCCTTTGCGTCTCACTCCCAAACTGTTACACTCCTGGCGCAGATAGTTTCACCTCGTTGTTTGTAATAGCGAGCATTTATCTGTGACATTAACTGTTTAAAAATGTATTATAAACGTTCAAAGAAGCTAATTTTCAGAACAGCTTAGCAAGGTTTAACAACTGACGGGCAGTGGCCCGAGGCCGCAGCGGTCGGGAGTCCTCCAGATGGAGCAGGACCAGCATTTAGCTGGTGACTGGGTGCCGTGCCACGTTCTGGGCGAGGGGGAGTGAACACGGCACGCTTCTCTTCAGGGGCCTGATGTTCTCATCAAAAGGCTGAGTGTGTGCTCCGATGTCATTGTATGCCTCGGGAAAAGCCATTCCACTTCTGTGTGTTGGGCCTTTGGCAAGATGGGCAGCTTGGGGGGCGGGGTAGACCCCCCAGGGCTGGTGCGAGTCTGGCCACAGGTGTGCGCCCCACCTCCAGGCCTGAGGGATGGAGCAGCCTGTGGAGAACAAGGGAAGGAGCGAGAGGGCTGCTTTGGATGGGGGTGGTGGCTGAGGTCACCTACAGCCACCCCAGATGGAGGGGACCCAGAGAACCCCCTCCTCCTTTCAGGCTCCTCCCACCCTCAGTTCCCATCGCTGAGTCCAGCTGGAACCAGAAGGCACGTGGTGGCTGTGGTTCAGCCAGGCAGCCCCCGCGGAACCCAGAGCAGGATGGAGAGTGGATCTCGAGGGGAAGTGGAAGCTTCCAGCCCTGGATTCATTCCCTGTGGACGCCATAACACATCACACGAACTCGGTGGCTTAAAACAAGAAAAGCTTACACTCTCACATTCTGGAGGCCGGAAGTCCAAAATCAGGGGTATCCACGCTCCCTCCCTACAGAGCCTCTAGGGGAGAATCCACGCGTAGCCTCTTCCCGCTCCTGGTGTTGTTGGCTCCTTGGCTTGTGGCCACATCACTGGTCCCCGTCTCTGTCTTCTCTTGGCCTTCTCCCCTCTACTTCTTCTCCTGTGTGTCTTGTGTATGAGAACACTTGTCACTGGATTTCCAGCCTCCCACATAATCCAAGGTGATCTCTTTATCTTCAGATCCTTAACCTAGTTACATCTGCAAAGACCCTTTCCCTGAATAAGGGCACATCGCCAGGTTCCAGGCATTAGCATGTGGCATTTCTTCTTGGGAACCACCGTTCAGCTCACCACAAGCCCCTGTCACTCCCGGGAGCTGTGACGCGGTGGTGGTGTTAGTGTGACTGTTTTGTTTGTCTTCAGTCAGTTGGCGCCCTGTGAGGGCAGGGTCTCTGCCTGCTTGTTCCCCCATGTCCGTCGCCTACCCTGCCCAGAGCCAGCGAGTAACAGTGCCTCAGATGATGCTTTTTCAGGTGAATGAATAAACAGGTAAATAAGCACAGTGAACCACAACACAGGGTAAGACCAGAGGTGTGCTCAGTGAGGCCACGGGACAGGGCCCAGATGCCACCGCATGCTACGGGGAAAGCCGGTTCAGCTGCATCAGCTGGGCCTCTGGCAGGACAGCGGGCACTCGGCTTAGGGGACTCCAGGGGTGTTTAATAAAGGGGTTCTTTACAAGGAGGTAGTCGGTGTAGACCCCCAGGGCTGGTGCAGTTCGCCGTGGGGTCTGACACTTTTAAGTGGATGGATCGAGTGATGTGTAGGTTACGCCTCATGCCTGGTGATCCGTGAGTGAGAGTGTGGCGCTTTGAGGCTGAAAAGAGGCCCAAAGCCGTGGCCAGGGCAGGGGTTTGAGGAGAAGGGGCCGCCAGGCTGGGAGCAGCATGACCACAATCGTTGGCAGAGAGTGTTATATTCGCCAGACAAGACGTTTGCTTGTTAAATAAAGTGGGATTGTTGACTTTGCATAAATACTAGGCCTTCTGAGCGTGGCGGTAAGTAAGAAGGCAGGTGTGTGTTTTAAATGTTGATTTATTTATTTTGCCTGGTCAGGCCTTACTGGCCCCACGAGAGAGCTTCGTTGTGGCACGTGGGCTTCTAGCTGTGACACTCAGGCTCAGTAGCTGAGGCTCACAGGCTTAGTTGTCCCAGAGCATGTGGGATCTTGGTTCCCTGACCAGGGACCGAACCCTCGTCCCCTGCGTTGGAAGGCGAATTCTTAACCACTGGCCCACCAGGCTCATCCCAAACCTGTGTCGTTATCTTAGTTCCCAGCACAGATTCTGAGTCCTTCCTGGCTTTTGAGCATTTAAAGGACTTCTAATACGACTAAGGATTTCCATCTATTTCGTTGAAATTTGCTAACATAATTCAATAACGACATCGACTTTGTTACGGTAAGGACTCTATTATAAAGTGGGAGGAAGGACCACTCTGTATTTTTCCATATAAAGGTTTAGCTTGGAAACATCAGCAGGTGTACCCACCGAGTGTTCAGGAAGGAACAGGTGTAGCTGAAGGGGCCAACCAGCCAGCTGGAGTCGGGAGAAGCATCTGGTTTGGAAGACATGGCCTCACCGCACCCCCGAGCGCTGGCCGAGCAGGACGCCCCGGGCCCCGCGCCTGGTCTGTAACACCGCTTGTGTCACCCAGAGGGGGGTTTAGGTCTGTTTTCTTTCTTAACCAACTTTATTTTTTACCACACTCCTTCAGATAAACAATGACCTGAGCATTTGAGGTGGTGTGTGGGTTCTGTGAGAATGTCCTGTGGTGATGTGTGAGCCCCCTAGGAGAGAGGGGAGCGCCACTCGGCCTGGACAAGTGCATGTAGAAGACCTTTGTTGTTTTATTTGCTTTAAACAAAGGCAGCCTCTCTCTCTAGAGCCTCTGCCCCTCTGGTTCTATTAATATCTAACAGGTTTTTTTTTTAAATTAAAGCATAACTTACTGTAAATTTATACATACTTATTGCAATGATTCACACATTGTTTAAAGTAGAAAGAGGAAAGTAAAAAAAAAAAAAGTCACACCCTTGAGAGGTCGCTGTAGGCTGCGGGTGACCATCCTTTCTGCCAGCCTTGCTCACAGACGAGCCGATGGGCAGAAGTCACAGTATTAATCGAACTTGACTGTAAATGCTGCCGTCACACATCTCAGTTTTCTTTGATTTTGAACAGAAAAGGAAAAGGAAACTGAAGTGAAACTGAGCAGACGTATAAAAATGTTTCGTTACCACAGAGAGATTATTTCCTGAAAAGATTTCTCTGTGGTTAAGAAAAAGGATGGAGAAGGCAATGGCACCCCACTCCAGTACTCTTGCCTGGAGAATCTCATGGACGGAGGAGCCTGGTGGGCTGCAGTCCATGGGGTCGCTAAGAGTCGGACACAACTGAGCGACTTCACTTTCACTTTTCACTTTCATTCATTGGAGAAGGAAGTGGCAACCCACTCCAGTGTTCTTGCCTGGAGAATCCCATGGACAGAGGAGCCTGGTGGGCTGCAGTCCATGGGCTCTCTAAGAGTCAGACATGACTGAAGTGACTTAGCAAAGAAAAAGGATCATGAGAAACCATCAAGAGGTTGGAGAGCCTATTTTCAGTGTCAGGGTCTGTGGCTCTGCACGGTGGGCCTCTCCCGGCGTCCTCGGGGCGGTAGGACAGGAGGTTGAGAGTTGGATCGTCCCATCACCTAGGGTGGCTGCTGCTTCAGCCTTGCCGAGTGTGGTCTGTCTGGTCCCCCATGTCCTATCCCCACCTTTGTGTTGCAAATGATAGAACAAGGCTGGCCACTTCCTCCCAGTTTTCCTCAACTGGGATGATGAAGAGGAACATCAGGGAGGAAGGTCTTTCTCTACCCACGGTTGTGTTGGAAGAGCTTTGTCAGAGCTGAAGAAAGGGCTTCTCCCCACCTCAGCCACTGTCCTGGCCACCTGTCTCCACAGTACTGCCCACCCCCACCCCAGAGAGCACTGCAGATGTGCCCTGGGAGGCCACTGGACATTTTCCTGATGTTGACATAGAAACATCTGAACACTCGGGGATGGAGAGAAAGCAGCCAGCTTAACAGTCGTCCCTGTGGGTTGAAGTTTTAGTTTGCTTCCGTGCATCCTGTGTGGACCTGATGGGTCCCTGGAAAATACGCTTTATTCATAGACAAATTTTAGGGCGGAGCTGTGAGGCCGGATGCTCTGCTGGATATTGGGATCGCCCGGGGGCTTTGAAGACACTCCAGGACTGGTCTGGGCGTGGGGGATTTGCGGACACCCCCCTTCCCTCCTAGGTGGCTCAGTGGTAAAGAGTCTGCCTGCCAGTGCAGGAGGCGCACGAGACGGGGGCTCGATCCCTCGGTCGGGAAGATGCCCTGGAGAAGGGAACGGCAGCCCACTCCAGTGTTTTTGCCGGAGAATCCCATGGACAGAGGAGCCTGGCAGGCTTCAGTCCGTGGAGTCGCAGAGAGTCAGATATGACTGAGCATGCGCACCTCCTCTTCCCCTGCTGTATGGTAGCCCTTGGAGGTGGTGGTGCTTGACAGTTCTCTGAAGACATGGGAAAATTTCTGATCTGATCACCCTTAGATCCAGGGTGAGTGAGACTCTCCACAGAGGGTCTTGGGACCCCACAAAGTCTCTAAGAGCTCTTTTAAGGGAGCCCATCTGTTGCATAAAGGATTTGGGGCATCAAGCACAGCTCTTTTTTTTTTTAACTCCGTGTTTTTTTTTTACCCACCTTGTTTGCCAGACCTGGCCTCACGTGACTGGCTTTTTAGGGGCCGAGAGGGTCTCTCTGCTTCATTCAGCAGATCTTGCTGAGTGGCGCTGTGTGCTGGGTGCTTGGCCCACCACAGACGACAGGACCTGTCAGCGCTCCAGAGGGGTTGAGCGAGTGGGGACACAGACATAGTGCTCGCTGACTGTCACCAGCGACAGGAGAGCGACACGGTGCCGGGACGGGGGTGGCAGAGAGGACAGCTGGGGCCCCTCTGTGGCCAAGGCGCTAAGCCGGGGCTTGCGGGGAGCCTGGTTGGCTCTCAGAACTGGCGGGGTGGGGTGAGTGAGGGCCAGGTCACCCCCGGCTCAGAGATCAGGGCACGGCGAGTTCTGTTCCATTTTCAGTGATCTGAGGACAGAAACATGCCTGCCCCTCTCAGAGTCTATTACACACAGAGCTGATTGAGCCAGAATTCCCCGGGTGGTGGGTCTGGACTGTGACCTTGAACCCCTCTGCTCCCTTCTTGTCCATCAGATGAGACCAGCAGGAGCAGAAGATCTCAGCGACAGTTTGTTTGTATTTTTTGTTTTAAAGAAAGCTGCATGACTTTTGCCGTGCTGGGTCTTCCTTGCTGCTCTTGGCCTTTTCTGGTTGCAGCGAGCGGGGCTGCTGTCGAGTCGCTGTGGTCTCTTGCTGCCAAGCTCAGGCTGCAGGGCGGGCGTGCTCAGTCACCGCGGCACGTGGGCTCTGGGGCTCGGGCTCAGCAGTTGTGGCACGCAGGCTTGGTTGCTTCGCAGCATGTGGGATCTTCCCGGACCAGGGATTGAACCTGTGGCCCCTGCACTGGCTGGCGGGTTCTTACCCTGGACCACTAGGGAAGCCCCTCGGCAGTTTATTTATTTACTTATAACTAAACTTTAAATTTGGACTTCCCTGGTGGCTCAGGGTAAAGCATCTGCCTACAGTGCGGGAGACCTGGGTTCATTCCCTGGGTCAGGAAGATCTCCTGAAGAAGGGAATGGCACCCCACTCCAGTACTCTTGCAAGGAAAATCCCATGGACAGAGGAGCCTGGTAGGCTGTAGTCCCTGGGGTCACAGAGTCGGACACGACTGAGCCACTTCACTTTCACTTTACTTTCACACTTTAAATTTAGAGGTGATTGTAGATTCACGTGCAGTTGTAAGTGATAACACAGAGATCCTGTGTGCCCTTTCACCCAGGTTCCCCCAGTGACAACAAACCAGGCTTTGGACACCGATAACAGAGCAGGGAACCACGGCCGTGAGGGCTTCCTGCTGCCTCTGACAGCCATGTCCCTCCCCGCAGCCGTGAACCAGTCTCCGTTTCTATAGTTCTGTCATTTCAAGAAATGCTGTGTCCACCGAGTCAGAGTATGCGCCCCTGTGAGTCGTGCATTTCCCCCGGCTCGGCCGACTCTCCTGGATCTTCACCTGGGTGTCCACGTGTTTCAGCAGCTTGTCCTTTCCCAGGGCTGCGCCCTGCTCCTGCTGTGGGTGGTGCACTGTGATGAAGCCCTTCGCCCGCTGAAGGACACCTGAGTGGCGTCAAGGTTTTGATTACGTAGCAGGCCATTCTGGACATTGATGTGTAGGGTTTTTTTGTGAACATAAACTTTCACCTTTCTGGAATAAATGCCAAAGCACACAACTTCTGGATGGTATGGTAGTTGCCTGTTTTGTTTAAAAGGTGTTTCTGAGCTGTTTTCCAGGTTTATCTTTGTTTTGTTTTTTAAAAAATGTGTTTTATTGACGTGTAGTCGGCTTACAGTGTCTCAGGTGCACAGCAAGGTGGTTCAGTTACATAAACATGCATACGGTATTTTTGAAATTATTTTCCATCAGAGGTTATTACAAGATATTGACTGTAGCTCCCTGTGTTGTACAGAGGACCTTTGTTGCTTGTTGCGTATCTGTTTTTTAATCAGAAATCTAGCAATCTATTCATACTAAGTCAAACAAGTGGAATCAAAATGCCAAATTTTTTTAGTTAGGCAAAAATTCATAAGTTTTCTAAAATATATATATTATACATATATATATGTATACATCAGATATGCAGATAACAACGCCCTTATGGCAGAAAGTGAAGAGGAACTAAAAAGCCTCTTGATGAAAGGAAAAGTGGAGAGTGAAAAAGTTGGCTTGAAGTTCAACATTCAGAAAACTAAGATCATGGCATCTGGTCCGATCACTTCATGGCAAATAGATGGGGAAACAGTGTCAGACTTTATTTTGAGGGGCCCCAAAATCACTGCAGATGGTGATTGCAGCCATGAAATTAAAAGACGCTTACTCCTTGGGAGGAAAGTTATGACCAACCTAGATAACATATTCAAAAGCAGAGATATTACTTTAAAGCCAACAAAGGTCCATCTAGTCAAGGCTATGGTTTTTCCAGTGGTCATGTATGGATGTGAGAGTTGGACTGTGAAGAAAGCTGAGCACCGAAGAATTGATGCTTTTGAACTGTGGTGTTGGAGAAGACTCTTGAGAGCCCCTTGGACTGCAAGGAGATCAACCAGTCCATTCTAAAGGAGATCAGTCCTGGGTGTTCATTGGAAGGACTGATGCTAAAGCTGAAACTCCTCACGCGAGGAGTTGACTCATTGGAAAAGACTCTGATGCTGGGAGGGATTGGGGGCAGGAGGAGAAGGGGACGACAGAGGATGAGATGGCTGGATGGCATCACGGACTCGTTTGACGTGAGTTTGAGTGAACTCCGGGAGTTGGTAATGGACAGGGAGGGCGTGCTGCGATTCATGGGGTTGCGAAGAGTCGGACACGACTGAGCGACTGAACTGAACTGATGTGTATACAAAAGCTTTTTTACTGCACTTGATAAAGGCTTAAGAAAGAGCATCAAAAAAAGAGACAGAGAAATTGGAGAACATAAACTAAATGAGATGGGAGCACTGAATATGAAATAGAAAAAGTGAAACAAACTAGATAAAAGTAAAAGATCATCATGTAATCTGCTCGTTTTTAAACATGACTGCTCATTAGAAACGTATCTGGAACTCTAGGGGAAAAAAAAAAGCAGTACCTGAGTATTTTAATTTTCCAGAAAATTTCAAGCTGATTCTGATATGCATCTGGATTTTAAAAAGTGATTACAGGTTTTCTGTTGGATCCTAGTTTTGGTGATATATAGAGTTCTATTATTTTTCTGTTGACCAGTCATGATACAGAGGTATTAACTGAGTAATAGTTGCATAATCACAATAGTAAAAGATGTTTATCAGTTTTCACAATCAATAGCCAGACAAACAATAAAAGATAATTACGATTGCAAGCCATAATGGGCACATGATTAACAATATAAAATAATTATATGCAAGTTGTGGGGTCAGGCAGTGATGTGGTGAGCAGAAGTGCATTCGTGCATGCTTCCATCCACCCAGCAGTCTGTGTCTTTTGGTTGGTGTATTTAATCCATTTACATTTAAGGTAATTATCAATATGTATGATCCTATTACCATTTTCTTAATTGTTTTGGGTTTATTTTCTGTAGGTCTTTGCCTTCTTTGTGTTTCTTGCCTAGAGAAGTTAGCATTTGTCGTAAAGCTGGTTTGGTGGTACTGAATTCTCTTTAACTTTTGCCTGTCTGGAAAGCTTTTGATTTCTCCATCAAATCTGAATGCAAGTCTTGCTGGGTCGAGTATTCTTGGTTGTAGGTTTTTCCCTTTCGTTACTTTAATATCATGCCATTCCCTTCTGGCGCATAGCTTCTATTGAGACGTCAGCTGATAGCTTGATGGGAGTTCCCTTGTATGTTATTTGTCATTTTCCCCTTGTTGCTTTTAATATTTTATCTCTGTCTTTTGATTTTTGTCAGTTTGATTATCATATGTCTCAATGTGTTCCTCCTTGGGTTTATCCTTCCTGGGGCTCTCTGTACCTCCTGGGCTTGGTTGAGGAAGTCCTTTCCCATGTTCAGGAAGTTTTCAGCTGTTACCTCTTGGAGTATTTTCTCAGCTCCTTTCTCTTTCTCTTCTCCTTCCGGGACCCCTATAATGTGAATGTTGGTGCGTTTAATGTCCCAGAGGTTTCTTAGGCTGTCTTCATTTCTTTTCATCCTTTTTTCTATATTCTCGGCTGTGGCAGTGGTCTCCATGGTTGTCCTCCAGGTCATTGATCCGTTCTTCTGCCTCAGTTATGCTGTTGATTCCTTCTAGTGTATTATTCAGCTGTTTGTTCTTTAGTTCTCACAGGTCTTTGGTAAACATTTCTTGCATCTTCTCATTATTTGCCTCCATTCTTTTCCTGAGATCCTGGATCATCTTCACTATCATTATTCTGAATTCTTTTTCTGGAAGGTTGTCTATTTCCACCTCATTTAGTTGTTTTTCTGAGATTTTATCTTGTCCCTTCATCTCAGACATCACTTTCTGCTTTTTCATCGTGATTAACTTTCTATAATAGGGCTTGTTTTAGCTGCTGTGAGACTGCTTTTTCTTGCTTCTTCTGTCCGTCCTTTGATGAATGAGGCTAAGAGGCTTGTGTAAGCTTCTTGATGGGAGGGACTGGTGATGGGAAAAACTGGGTCTTGCTCTGGTGGGCAGAGCCTTGCTCAGTAAAGCTTTAATCCAATTTTCTGCTGATGGGTGTGGCTGCATTCCCTCCCTGCTAGTTGTTTGGCCTGAAGCCACCCAGCCCTGGGGTCTGTAGGCTTTGTGGTAGGGTTAATGGTGAATTCCAAGAGGGTTTATGCCAAGGGGGACCTTCCAGCGCCCCCGTCCCTGTGGTGAGCCCCTGCTGGCCCGCCTCCATAGGGGCCTCCAGCTCCAGCAGGTAGTTTTGGCCCAGTCTCCTGTAGGGGTCACTGCTTCTTTCCTCGGGGTCTTTGTGTGGGCAAAATTTTGTAAGTGCCCTTCAGGACTGGAGTCTGTTTCCCCCCGTCGTCTGGAAGGTCTCTCCAGCTCCCATTTTCCTTGCTGGCTAAAAGCAGCAGCAAGAGAGGAGAATGTTTCTACTGCACAGATTTATAGTGTTAAACTATATTAAACTATAGGCTTAATTTTCTATTTTAAATTAAATTCTGCTTTAAATTGAGCCTAATCTCGAGGGCCCTGCCCTGTCATCCAGGTGGATCAGTCAGTCAGTTCAGTTGCTCAGTCGTGTCTGACTCTTTGCAACCCCATGAACTGCAGCACACCAGGCATCCCTGTCCATCACCAACTCCCAGAGCTTGCCCAGACGCTTGTCCATCAAGTCGGTGATGCCATCCAACTATCTCATCCTCTGTTGTCCCCTTCTCTTCCCACCTTAAGTCTTTCCCAGCATCAGGGTCTTTTCCAATGAGTCGCTTCTCATCAGGTGGCCAAAGTATTGGAGTTTCAGCATCAGTCCTTCCAATGAATATTCAGGACTGATATCCTTTAGGATGGACTGGTTGGATCTCCTTGCAGTCTGAGGGGCCCTCAAGAGTCTTCTCCAACACCACAGTTCAAAAGCATCAATTCTTCGGCAGCTTAGCTTTCTTTATGGTCCAACTCTCAAACATCCATACATGGAAAAACCATAGCTTTGACTGTAGGGACCTTTGTCGGTAAAGTAGTGTCTCTGCTTTTTAATATGCTGTCTAGGTTTATCATAGCTTTTCTTCCAAGGAGCAAGCGTGTTTTAATTTCATGGCTGCAGACCATCTGCAGTGATTTGGGATCCCAAGAAAATAAAGTCTGTCCCTGTTTCCATTTTTTCCCCATCTGTTTGCCGTGAAGTGAGGTGGAGAGATGCAGATTAGGTGTCTTCAAAGCAGAGAATCTGGGGAAAATGCTGGGAAGGATTGAAGACAGGAGGAGAAAGGGACGACAGAGAATGAGATGGTTGGATGTCATCACCGACTTGATTGACATGAGTTTGAGAAAACTCTGAGAGTTGGTGATGGACAGGGAAGCCTGGCGAGCTGCAGTCCATGGGGTCGCAAAGAGTAAGACACGACTGCAACTGAACTGAAGGAGAGGCTCGTCCCCACTCCCACTCCTCAGTGGTCAGGGCCTCCCAAGATCTTTCTTTGTTCTCACACGTGTGTGTGCGTGCGTGTGCCCACACGTACGCATTGGGAACTGTACACAAGCACCAAACAGGTATGGCTGGAGGGGGAGGTCAGCGCTGAGGCCAGGAATCTACAGTCAGAGGAGCAGGAGGAAGGAAGTAGCAGCGAAAATAGCCTGGGTGGGGTGGGGTAGGGTGGGGTGTAAACAGTATTACTACAGGGTGGACCACAAGATGGCTGGTGTGGGGCTGAAGGAGCACTTCTGAGTGAGGTCGGGGCAAAGGATTCTTCACATCCGGGGAGCAAGGGGGCTGCGGGCCTTGGAGGACCGCCCAGCAAGTGAGGGGAACGGGAACTGAGCTAGACGCACGATGCCGTGGCTTTGCTTTTTCATTCAGGTGTACTTTTGGGTTATGTTTCTTTAGCACTTCCTCGCCTTTCTCAGACTTCCCACTGCCCCTCTCACTGAGGCCCAGGTGGGCTTCTCCACCCCCACACAGCCTTTCACCCCCTGGATGCCCAGAACCCCTGTTGGCAGATAGATCCCCTGCCCCCGCCTTTGGGCCGGCGGCACTGGTGAACCAGTGGCCAGGAGCTGGGCCCCTGCTCAGATGCAGAGAGCCTGCGGTGGGCATGGGGATGGAGTAGAACAGGGCCCCTGAGCGGGCTCCTTCCCAGGCTTTCATGTTTGATCTCAGATTCTGGTGACTAAGCCTGAATTGACACCATGCCAACCGGCCCTCCTCTGGTAAGTTATTCTTTCACTTCTCTAGAGCAGCAACAACTTGTTTAGGAAAAGCCTAGCTCCGAATGTTTAGAGCAGTCACTTCTAAGAGCACAGTGGCAGAAGTAAGGAATTCTGGTCACAGCAAAGCTCCGTGGCAGAAGTAAGGAATTCTGGTCACAGCAAAGCTCCGGGCACGAAAGCCTCGCAGGTCCCCGGACAAAGCCCAGCCTGTGGGCCAGAGGGAGAGAAATGGCCTTGCTCTTTAAGAACAGACAGCAGTGTTCAAGATCGGGGCTGGATCTGGGGTGGGGGCAGCTGACCAGCCAAACGTGAGCTCTTGGTGCCGTGGCCCCGGGGATGGTGCTCGGGGGGTTAACACGCCGCTTCTCATCACCTGTCTGGTCCTTTCAGACACAGAACGTTCAGCTCAACAAGGAGATGACGCTGGCCAGCAACCGGAGCCTGGCAGAAGGAAACCTCCTCTACCAGCCCCAGCTGGACTCTCGGAAGGCTTGTTTGACCCAGAAGTACCAGGAGCTCCAGGTGCTCTTTGAGGCCTATCAGATAAAGAAGACCAAGCTAGGTAACGCTTTCAGGGTGATCTTTCAAGAGTAAAGAGCCGATGGAAGGGCGCATTTTCAAGCTTTTGCACTAACCAGAAAAGAAATGTTATTTAGGGAACAATTTCAGATTAAGACAGTGATCACTGCTGCCAAAAACCATCTGTATATAGGATTGTGTTACCAGTTTAGAGAGAGACTTGATTGCCTTTTCAACAAGATTGCACCTTTTCCAAACAGCATAGGAAAAAAAGGCAATATTCTGAATTATGATAATACAACTAATGTTTTATCCTGTGAGGTTAGGCCCTCATAGTTAATGCTGAAAGAGATTGATCACTGGAATACTTTATTTTAATGTCACACTTTAATTTGCAGCCATTATGAAGTGACGCAGGAGTTAACTAGCATTGAGGCCTAAGTAGCTTTCAAGGGAACTCTGAGATTCATAGAAGGTTAAAAAGGGACTTCACTGGTGGGCCAGTGGTTAGGACTTGGTGCTTCCACTGCCACGGCCCCAGGTTCAGTTCCTGACCAGGGAACTAAGACCTCATGTATCATGCAGCGTGGCCAAAAAGAAAGAGAAGCTAAAAAAATCACTCTCTAGTGGTGTTTCAGTACCATCCGATACCCTGAGCCCCGTATCTCTGTAACTGTAAAAAGCGTGTGCTGTAACACGCCTGACCAGACTGAGCAGAGGCGAAAAGACTGGTAACAATGGTGCTGGCGGGCACGCGGGGCTTGCGTTGCTGGGAGGCGTGAGAACTGGAGATGCTGCTTGTCAGCACCTGGTGCGGTGGAGCTGCGCGCTCTGATTCCTCAGCCTCCCTGGTGGGCGACTCCCCCACAAAAGCGGATGTTCCCGTCTACCAAGAGATACACGCAAGAGTGCTCGTTGTAGCTTTATTTGTAAGAGCTAAATTTGGAAGCAATCTAAACACCCGTCTCTGGACTGATGGGTAAGTCGTGATACGCAGCTTTCCGTGCCACATGGCGTTGAAAGGCACGAGCTGCCCATTCGTGCCGCCACACAGATGGTCTCAGAGACGTGTGGAGCGAGAGGCCAGCACGGAGCACCCTGCGTGAGTCCTCTTGGGTGAAGCTCAGAACCAGGCAGCGTTCCTGCAGAGTGGACGTCAGCACCTCTGGGAGCAGGGTTGGAGCCTCTGCAGACGTCCTGTCTCAGTCTGGGTTGAGGGGCGGTTTATACACACGCACTGAAGGTGTGTCTACTTTAGGTGTTTATGTAAATTGTCCTTCAGAAATCCTAAGGAAGTAACGGGGTGGTTGCAGGGTGGGTCAGGTGCACAGTGATCGCCCCTGTATCGTGGGGCGGGTGGCGGCACGGGTGCCCTAGCTCGGGCACAGACCCCCCCACACCCCCACACATCCCCCCAGCCCCCCACCCCCCGTCGTGTGGCCTCCTTCCTCTCCTGCGTGTTCCCGCATCCCCTTCTGCTTCCTGGAAAGTCCGCTCACTGGGTGTGCCTCCCCTGTCGCCTCTCCAGCTAAAGTGCACTTTCTTTGAGAGCATGAGGTGGGGTGTGTCGCTCCGAGGGGCTGGGGGCGATCTCTGAGTGGGTGCCGGTGCCCCCTGACCGCATTGTGCCTCCTGCTTCTTCTAGATAAACAGTCCAGCAGTGCTTCCTTGGAGACCCTCTTAGCACTCCTGCAGGCAGAAGGGGCCAAGATTGAGGAAGACACTGAGGTAACTCTGGCAGCCCCAGGGGACACCCCAGGTTGGGGCAGGCGGGCCTGTGGGCTGAGGAGTGCACCGGCCAGGGGTCTAGGGGAGCAGCAGGGCGGCCAGGTCTTCCAGTGAGGGGTGCGTGCTGTGCTGAGACTCAGCACCTGGCCTGTGGGTGCCAGCGGCTGAGTTACCATCTGTCTGGGTCAGCTGGCTGGGTGGGGCCTGTGGGCACAGCCCGCCAAGCACCTGAGGCTCGAGCCTTGCTCAGTGATAAGGAAACGAATCGGGGTCAAAAGTTGAGCCGCTGTGGCACACTGGGGCGGGCAGCGAGATGCCAAACTGGGCCCTGTGGTCTGATGACCCACTGGGCGGGGTGGCCCTTGTGGGTACGAGCAGGTTCCTGTCCCGCTGGCCTGCGTGGGATGAGCATGCCAGGTCGCAGCCAGCGGAGGGAAGAAACAGGTCTCGGGCCCTGTCGCTTGAAGGCCGCTCTCACAGGGCCTGCTGCCCATCCAGTTTGTGGTCCGGGAGGTGGACAGGACCAGCCCTCCTCTCTTCTTGGCCCCTGTCCTGGGTGGGCCACGGTCTGCAGCGAGGAGGGGACGGGTGTTGGGAGGAAGCTCGCCCCGTCTCCCCTTGCCCCAGTCGGTGAGGGGGTCTTCCTCCCCTAACGGCTGACCCGCCCGGCCCATGACCAAGTTTCTCCTGCTCCTTCAGAACATGGCTGAGAAGTTTCTCGATGGAGAACTACCTCTGGACTCTTTCATAGACGTCTATCAGAGCAAGCGGAAACTGGCCCACATGCGAAGGGTTAAAATCGAGAAGCTCCAGGAGATGGTGCTGAAGGGGCAGAGACTGCCGCAGGCCCCCGCGCCCACCCCACTGCCGCCCAGGATGCCTGAGCTGGCCCCCGCCGCCCCCCTGCCCTACCCCGCCCCAGAGGCCAGCGGGCCCCCCTCCGTGGTGCCTCGGCGCATGCCGCCCCCGCCGCCCCCGGTGCCTGCAGGACGCTTAGCCACGCCGTTCACCACTGCTGTGGGCTCAGGACAGGCCCTCCCGTACCCGGTCGCGCAGTGCCCGCCCCTGCCCCCCCGAGGGGGCCTCCCCGCCCAGCAGGGCTTCTCTGCACAGCAGTTTGTGTCGCCACCGTACCCGCCAGCGCTGCCCCAGAGACCCCCGCCCCGGCTGCCCCCACACCAGCCAGGCTTCATCCTCCAGTGAGCCGGCCCTTGTCCTCCCTGGGAGGCTCCCTCACTGCCTGCTGGCCGGGGCTACACACACACAGATGGAGACTGTGGGCACCGGCTGCTCTGCCAGGGTCTCCAGTGCCCGGGGCAGGGCGTCTGGCTGGTTTTAGAGCCATAGGTCAATGGTGATACACGTAGAACCCTGGTTTTGGACACCGAGGCAGCTGTGCGTGGGGGCTTGGCCGGGCATGGCTGAGGTCAAGCTGGTGTGTGTTCTCAGTATGGTTTCTTGTTCTGTGTTGATGAGCCCCTGAGTTTGGGGAAAAAAGCCTGCCCTCCCCCCCACACACCTCTGTTCCCACGTTGGAACGTCGTCTTGCTGTTGCAGCTTTATTTAATAAGCACGGTTCATCATTCTTTGTTTTCAAGGCGGTTCTGTGCATCCCAGCCCACCACCCACTGCAGCCGCCGCGGTGGGGGTTGGTCGGGTGAACCAGCCCGGAAGGTGCTCCCTGGACCTGTGTGGGGTGGGCGGTCCTCCCAGTCCCTCCCTCCCCAACCCTGGACGCTTCACAGTTGCCCACAGAGTTTGCACTTGGCCCCCAGCCACATCCAGAGGCCGGCAAGTCACGGCCAGGTGAGGAGGCGGGTGGGAGCTGGGCTTGGCACATGGAGGCCGTCCCCAGCTGCTGCTCCTCCTCGAGCCAGCCCAGGCTTCTGTGAAGACCTACTCCTCCGGTGTTTTTACTACGTGTGTACTTTTCCTGTTTTATATTGGGGAAGAAAATGGTTTTTTTTTTTTTGACACTCACAAGACCATTCAGGGAAACTTTTGGAAAAATGCACATACAGTTCTGAGCAGGCTGAGATGCAGATAAAGTGACGCAATTTCGTTTCGTGCAAGCAGCGCATGGTCGCACCTGCAGGCCCGTGCTGTGCCTTAGCTTCACCTGGTGCCGGGAGGGGCCGGCCAGGCCGGGGGTCTTGTCTGAATTCGTTCCTTGTCGTGTTGCAGGTGGCAGGAAAGTCCACCCACCTTGCACCAGGATACTTATTCATAGCCAATATTCTCTGCCTCTGGCTGGGCGTGGGGCAGGGGTGCGACGGCAGCCAGCAGCCCCTCGGTGTGGAGGGGGGCTGACGAGCTCTGAGGCCCTGGCTGCACCCCGGGTTCTCCCTGCCCCCCGGGCGCTCATCTGCATGCGCCGTGTGTGCCGGATTCCCAGGGCCCAGCTAGGGCAGGGGGTTGGGGGTGGTGGTGCCCTCCTCCACCTGCTGACGGAAAAAGCTGTGTTGAGTGGTGGAACTCGGACCCATGACTCGCCAGCAGGCCGCAGCCCAGAGGACAGAATCCAGGCGGCGCTCAGACGGTTCTGGCCCAGCAGGCCGTGGGCGAGGCCACCACCCTTTGTCCTCGATGACTGTACATTTCTCCTCCTGGACTTGAACTCTGCTGTATCGTTAACTGTTTTTCAAGAGAACAACTGTACAGGTCAACTTACTGCCCTGCCAGTCAGGTGGGCCTGTCACATCTGAACCTCGAGAGTGGTGCCACCACCCCGTACCTCTGCCGTCCGCCCCGCCATTGGGGGTGCCCGCCTCCTACCAGGGGCGCAGCCAAACGCATGCGCTCGGTCGGCGTTGATGGGGGGAAGGGGCCACCAAGCTGGCCTCGCCGTCTCTCCAGGGCCACATCTGCGCTGTGGCTGTAAAGCTGTAAGATCCTTTTTAATAAATAGAGAATTGTTAATAACAGCCCGCCCTTCATTTGCCTGGGGAGCCTTGTGCTGTGTCTGGTTCTGGCGTCTCAGCAGTCAGCGTTCCCACAGCGAAGCGGACCGGAAAGGTGGTTGAAGTTAAGACACGGAAGGCTGTGGAGGTGGCTGAGGTGTCCGCCTGGCCCAGGAGCCCCAGCCCTCACAGCAGCGGTGTTTTAATCAGCCTCTCAAGGTACGTCACGAGGATAGCACGCTCCCTCCTCCTTCAGAAGGTGCCTTTGGGGTCCGGGCTGCCCTGCCAGCACCTCAGAGCAGGGCACTCAGGGTGCCCTCTGGGTTCAGGCCAGCCGCTGGGAGCTCTGGTGAGGACGTTCTCTGCTGATTTCAGGTAGACTAGAGCTCCAGAAGCTCACCCACAGGTGTTCGGAGGGGGCCCGTGGCAGCATCGTGCGCTGCTGGAGGGTGGCAAGGGGAACCTCGGGCCGTGGCCCCGGGCTGAGGTGCGCCGCGGCCTCCGTGCCCCTGGGAGGAGCTCTCAGGAGTGCGAGCGCTGGAGCCACCCCGCAGAAGCTTCCCAGTTGCTGTCTGCATGAAACAGGCGGCATTCCCTTCATGGTGCTGAGGGTGTTGAGGAAACCTGCGAGAGGGGGGCTTCTGCTGAGAAAGCAACTTGCCTTTGTTTACAAGAATGTCTGATGGCTTTCTCTTTGCCCGGTGGCTGCTAGGAAGCTTACAGGCAGATCTGTAGTCTATTCCCAGGGGGCTGGACAGTGCACTTGGCTCCTGCTCGCAGCCCCATCTGATCTCTCCCCCTCCTCTGGGCCGTGCTGCTCAGGACCCGTCCAGGGAGGCCCAGGGCCCAGCCCCAGCCAGAGTGGGAGGTAGCGTGCTCACTGGTGGGGGCTCCACGGAAAGGTGTGTCCGCTGGGGTCGTGAGTGTAGTCAGCACGCACGCTTCTGCACTGGTTTGGATTTGGTGTGAGAACCGGGTGCGTTGGTCTGTTGGCTGAAACCGTCTCCCTAGTAGACGGTCAGACGCTGCTCCCTCCCCGTGCCCTTCCAGCTCTCGGAGCCCTTTCTCAGCTGACCTCACCTGCCCCTCGCACCTCGTGATCAGGAAACCACAGCCCCGGAGCGGGGTGCTTGCAGGAGGCCACAGGGCAGGAGCCACCCGAGGTGACCTGCTTCTCCCCCGACCTACATCGTCCTTGGGTTCCCCAAGTGCTGGCGGCCAGCGGGGAGGCTGCGGTTTCTGAGGCAGCTGGCCAAGGCTGTGCCCAGGGTGCTGTTGGGGAAGGTGGGTGCGGTGCAGCCCACTGCGCTCTGTGGAACCTCGACGCCCAGTGCGTTCCCCAGTTTAAAGACCATGTCGCCACTGCAGTCAGCTGCAGCCAGGAGTCAGGCTCGCCACCACGCTCAGACGTGGGACATTCAGGTGAAAGTCTTAACTGCCAGGAATCGGCCTCACCCCTCCCTTTCTGAAAGGGGTACAGCTTCCCACAGGGCTGGGTGGGGGCCTCTGGCTGGGAACAGAGGCCTCTTAGGGAAAAGCCCTAAGACTCAGCAAACAGGCGCCCCAGAGTCACAGCCCTCCCCTTGGGAAACGAGCCGGACACTTCTTGGCAGAAAAAGCACCAGCAAGGCTTTCTGTAGCCCGCAGTGCTCCACTGCACAGACTCAGGGGGCCCCTTCCCTCCCGAGCTTCCTGGCCGCAGAGAAATGAAGCACCAGACGCGGCCCCTCACGGGGGCCAAGGGTGACAACAGTCAGTGCGTTTTATTGCCAGTAGGACCCTTCAGTACAAGGAGATAACTACACGCAGAGCAAACCAAGCTGCTCCTCATGCTCCTCTCAGACCTGGGATCTCCCCCTTTCCTAGGAGGAGGGGGTTGGCAGGGGAGCACGCTCATCCAAACGCTTCCCTTCCCGGGGAGCAGGAGGTACTTTTGATCCACAGAGTGGGCAGGTGGCTCCTGGCTTCTGGGCCTTGTGTGGCTGAGCTGGGGAGGCCTCCAGGAAGGCTAGAAGCCTCCCAGGGGTGGGCACGCCAAAGGGAGGAAGGTGGTGGGCAAGGGAAGAGGGCTCCCAGGCAGGGCCGGCAGATACGGGGAGCGAAGAACAGGAAGGAGGAGGGTCACCGCACACTCCGGGAGGATGGCAGCACCTGTGGCCAGTGGGCGCGGGGCCTACCTCTCCCAGGTAAAGGTCACCTCCCTGTGCTGGGCGCGCCCCGTCACTGACGCCCTAGGGCGAGGCCCAGGGAGAAAGGGGTGATACCCGATCCTGCTTTGCCTGGGGCCATACCAGTCCTGTCTGCCTGGAGCCCACACCCCAAGAGGGCTACAAACAAGTGACCTCTCACCCATCCCCAGCAGCCAGCACGGACTGTGTGTCGTTCATCTCTAACCTCAGACCGCAGGTCCAGAGGGCAGGGAGCCGCCCTGTCTTCCAGCGTGCTGAACACAAACTCAACAAAAGGTCTAGCTCAGAATATTCGAAACACTCTGTGTATTTCCCGAGGAGCTGTGGCTCAGGCCGCTGGGGCCTGGCTGCTCTCAGCGGTCCCTGTTGCAGATAAACAGGCTCTCATCCAGGACAGCCTCGGTTAGTCCTGGGCGCGTGGTCAGCCCTCAGCGAGGGCTGGGGGCCAGGGGCTTGGGCACCTGGGGGGCAGCCGGGCCTCTCAGAGGCGCCTCAGCCATGAGGCCCAGGTCTCCCGTCAGCCTCCCCGCCAGACCCCTTGGAGGGGGCTTAGTTCACGACTTGAGCTGTGTAGCCGGCATCCTTCTTGTCAAGCTGCAAGAGTCAAAGGTGAGGGGGCTCAATGGCCACCGCCGGGAGTGCAGGACACACCCTGGGTCAGGGCCCCCCTGCACCTCCTGCAGGATGAGCCCTGGGCCCCTGCCGTGCTCCCCGGGGTGCTGGGCAGTGTGTCTGCTCCCACCCAGTGGTGTCTGACTATCCCCAAGGGCCAGCACCCCACGGACCCGGGAGCAGAGGCCAGGACAGCACCCCAGGGCCCCTCCCGTCACCCCCCACCGGCCGGGCACCTGGTGGTCCTGCCTTGGGGCCACGCTGGGCTTCTGGGCCAAGGGCGGCTTCTTGGTCCCGCTGCGGGGGGCGGCGCTGGGCTGGCTGGGCTCCTCCTCACCCGGTGCCCCCACGGCCCCTGCCAGCAGGTAGTGCTGCCTCCGCAGCTCCCCGAGCCGCACACGCTCCACCTCCAGCGTCTTCTCCAGCTCCAGGGCCCGCACCTGCAGCCCCACACAGCAGCTCAGCAGGCTGGGCCTTGCCCCAGGGAGAGGGGACGGGGCGGGGGCGGAAGGGGGACGGGAAGGGGTCAGAGGCGGGAGGGCAGCTACCTGGGTCTCCATCTCCTGCTTCTTCAGCTTGATGAGGGAGAGGCCGGAGAAGTCCATGGTGTCTGAGGGCAGAGCGGGGTGGGTCAGCGTCTGCATGCCTTCCCCACCCCGACCCCAACCCACGAGGAACCCAGCGCCCACCTCTGTCCTCGACCTGCTCCTGGCCCGACTTGGTGGAGGCCACCACGTTGGCGGCCATCTCATTGACGGTGCGTGAGCACTCCTGCAGGCGACTCAGGTGGGGGCTGTGCTTGTCGGCCTTCACCTGGGGGGCGTGGGGGGGGGCGGGGACGGCTCAGGGATGGGCCCACCACGTGCGCCACCGCCCCGCGGTCAGTCTCCCGGGGAGCCTCACCTTAGAGGCCGCCACCAGCTGGGCTGTGCTGGCCGCGATCTCGTGCGAGCAGACGATGAGCTCCTCGTACTTGCCCGTGTGCAGCACCACCTTGTCCGCTGACTCCCTGGGGGCAGAGCGGGCGGGGCCTGGGTCTCCAACCCCCTGGACAGCCGGGCACCCCCACGCCCCCTCCCCAAACCCTGAGCACCCCCACCCTGCTCCCTCCACCCCACCCCCAGACCTGGGGCAACATACACCAGTTGGGTGGCTCCCCAGCCCACGGCCTTGGAGGCAGAGATCAGGCCTTCCGTCCACCTTGAATTCTTGGCATAAAATTCCTGCTGCGTGGCTGCCCCCTAGTGGTGACAGGACGACAGGGCGGACCAGTCAAGGATGTCACTGGGGGGACACCAGATCCCCAGGAGTGAGCCCTTCTCCCCTCACCCAGCCACAGGGGCGCACCCCTGGGCTGTGGTTCCCAGGCACGCTGCAGGCCCTGGGGGAGGGCCAGCTGCCGCCACTCTGCACACTGCAGGGGTCTCACGCCCAAAAGGAGCCCTGGGGGGAATCTTAAACCACGGGGTGATTTGGGACAAAGAGGGCTCTGGGGTCAGGCCCCTTGCAGGAATCTATCCTCGATGGCCGAGCTGTGCAGCCTGCCCACTAAGGAGGGGGCCCCACCTGGCCCAGCCAGGGATGCCCCATCCCACCAGCAGCCCAGCTCACCCTGCCACTCTCCACGATTTCCTTCTGCAGGCTGGTGGATGTTGTCACCAGGAGCCGGATGGCCTGCCAAGATCAAGACACAAGTCACCCTTGGGCGGCCCTGCCCGGTACAGAGCCGCCCAGCCTGGGTCTCAGCCGGCCACTCACCTTCATCAAATCTGTGCAGGAGTTGAGGATCCTGGGAGGAGCAGGAGGGACGGGGAGCGAGGGAAAAGGGTCTGCACTGTGGCCCTGGAAGCCACGGGGGGCCAGGGAGCTCGGCCCAGCCTCGTGGGCGCACAGCAGGTGGGGCCGCAGGGTGGGGTGTGCAGTCAGGGGGCATGACCCACCTCCCCAGATCCGGGAAAACTAAGGTGCCCGCCCCGGGGAGACTGGGAGGCACAAGTGGGGCTCACCTCTCGTTCACCTCCAGCTTCACCCCAGAGCTGGCATGGCGGGCCTGGTTCATCATGTCCTACACCCAACAAGAGCTTTGAGTGGGCTGGGAGGAGGGCAGCATTCCTCGAAGGGGCACACCGGCGCTGGCCAGCCCCCACCACCCCACCAGCCACAGAGCCTCGGCCGCCCCTCACCTCTGACCTGCAGAGGCCATCGGGCGCTCCCGCAGAGGGAGGCGGCCCTGGGGCTCCTGCCCCAGCCCCCGGTCCTCACCTCGATCCTCCGCACTGCATCCTCGATGGCTGCGGACGTGGCCGCCATCTCCTTGTCCACCATAGCCCCGAGCTCCTCCTGACACACGTCCAGGCTCTTGGGCTTCAGCTCCTAGGGGACGAGGCATCCGGGAGTCAGGCAGGGTGGATGGATTCCACCCCGGCTGCCCTGCAGAGCCTGGGGGCCAGCCTGGGGCAGTGTTCTTTCCCCAACCTGTGCCCCGCAGCGGCAGGCCCTGCACGTGAGCCCTTGGCTCAGCCCAAGCTGGAAGGAGATGCGGAGAAACTGTGGACCCCAGTTCCACTGCCCTCCTCTGACCCTGGCCTACGCTCCGCTGCCCACCTCACCTGGCCCAGCTGGAGGATGCCCTGCAGGGAGGTCCGCACCAGGCCAGGCTGGGCCTGCAGCAGGGCCCGCTGTTCCTGCAGCTGCCCCACGAGCTCCAGTGCCCGGGCTCCACACTCCCTGCAGGTGTCGATCAGGCCTGGGGCGGAGGAGAGGGCTGTAAGGGGGGAACCCTGGACGACCCCAGCCTGGCCTGACACCAGGACCTCTCTGCAGCCACCCCCTTCCCAGGTCCACAAGGACCACGTGTAACGCGCGCCGGGCCCACTTACGGTCAGCAGGGTCGGTGGGGGCCAGGTGGGAGGTGGCGCTGCCGTGGACGATGGTGTCTGCAGCCAGGTGCGAGAACCGGGTCAGGGCCGCCACGAGGCCGGAGGCGTCTGCTCGGGGAGGATGACACACCCTAACGCTGCTGCCTCGGAGCCAGGCCTGGTGCTGCCTCCCCTGCCCAAGGGCCCAGCAGCCTAGCTCCCAGAGTGTGGTGGGGAGTGGGGCAGGCCCAGGTCACGGAGCTACAAAGCAGCAGAGCAAGAACCAAACTGGGGTCTGTGGGACCCCAGGCCCAGAGGGTGGGTGGGCTCCAGGGTGTGGCTCCCTGAAGAGGCAGCCCACAGGCAGCAATGGCTGGTGGGCACCACAGCCTGTGGCCTCTGTGCCGCCCAGTCTCGGGCCCATGCCCGTGGCACTCACCTGCCCTGGAGGTCAGGTACTGGGCGTGGCCCTTCTCCAGGGCGCTCACCGCGTCCAGGGCGGCCTGGGCCCTGCTCACTAGGTAGTCTGCCAGACAAGGAGGCCGGGTCAGGGGTGGGGCCTGGGCTGAGGCCCCAGCACCCAGCCCACCTCTCTCAGGGTGTAGGGGGGGAGGGACAGTGGGCAGGCAGGCGGCCCTACCTGGGGAGCTGGTGCAGCGCAGGTGCAGGGGGTCGTCCAGCTTGCCCACCGCGTCCTGCAGGATGCGTTTGGCTTCCACGGCAGTAGCCCGGAGCATGGCAAACTGCTCGTCCAGCAGCCTCTGCTGCAGCCCCTGCTCCTGAGACTCCTGGAGGGCGGGGGAGACAGAGGGGTGGCTGAGATCCCAGCCAGGTCAGCTAGCCAGGTGCCCCCTAAAACCCTCGTTGGGGAGGGGGCTCTGGAGAGAGGCCCTGCTCCACCTCTCAGTGCCTGGGTGGCTCCTGCCAGAGCAGGGCAGCCAGCTGAGTGCTAAAAGGGGCTCCTGTCCCCACGCAGCCATCACACAGGGAGGGCGAGCCCCGCTACCTTCTCCTACCTTATCCGCCAGCCGCCCCTGCAGCTCGTCCCTCTCCCGGGAGCTGCGCTGCTGCTCCTGGCTCAGCGCCGCCTCCTTCTCCCGAGCCAGACTCTGGGCCGCCAGCAGGTCAGCCTCGCGCTGCCGCACGACCCTGCTTAGCTCGTCCCTGTCCGCACTCAGTGCGTCCAGCCTGGAGCTCAGCTCCGACCCGCTCTGTGAACACCCGGCATGAGTGGGCTTCCAGATGCCTGCCCGCCCTATCCCCACCTGAATTCACAGACAGTTGCTAGGGGCCCACGAGACTGGGGGGCAGGGACTGAGAGCCAAGCGAGGACCAGATCCCGCTTCCCGAGTGTCCCCTGGTGCTGGTCCCAGCTGCACCCCAAACCAAGGGCCCCTCTGAACCAACCCCGTGCCCCCAGCCGGGGAGGCCCCACACCTGCTCCGTGCGGCTCAGTGCCTCCTGCACGCGCACCAGCTCTCCCGCCTTGGCCTCCAGCTCCCTCTTGAGCTTCTCCAGCTGGTCACTCTGCTCTTCCAGCTGGACGCAGTGGGACAGGATGTTACAGTGGAGATGGGGGGGTGCTCTGGGCATGGTGGGGGCGGGGGCTCTGAGACGTACCTTCATCTCTGACTCCCGCTTCACCTGCTCCACCTGGAAGGCCAGCTGCTCCTTCACCCGCGCCACCTCCTCCTGGCTCTGCTGCGTCACGGTCAGCTGCTTGGCCGTGTCCGCGTTCTGCACAGACAGACCAGTCGGGTTTGGTTCAGGCTCTGCCACGCTCGGGGCTCCTCTCGCGCCCCTCTGTGTACAGGCCTACCTTCCTGAGCAGCTCGGCATGCGTGTTGATGAGCTCGCTGTGCTTTTCCTTCAGCTTGTTGTAGCGGGCCTCCGTAGCGCTGGCCTTCTCTGTGGGGACCGAAGAGGCCGTGGCCATGACCCCCCCCAACTCAGGAACAGCTCCCCTCGTCTGCCCCCCGCCCCCGGCCCTGCCCACATACTCTCGGCCTCCTCTCGCAGCCCCTGGTTCCGCTCGCCCTCCACTTGGGCGGCGCGCAACTGGGCCAGCTCATGGCGGAGCTGCTCGTTATCCACCAGGGCCTTCTGCTTCTGCTTCCGCTGCTCCTCCAGCTCAGCCTCCAGCGCGTTCACCTGGCCCTTCAGCTGCGCGATGAACCGCTGGGCCTGGGTGGCAGGAGGGGCGTGGGCGTGGGTGTGGGTGTGGGGCCCGCAGGCCGGCCAGCCCTGGGCCCAGCCCCACTGCCCGTGCCCCTCACCTCTAGCTTGATCTTGTCCAGCTCGCTGCGGAGCATCTCCACCTCCCGCTTCAAGGCCTCGATCTGGAGGTCTCTGGGGACAGAGGTCAGCGGGCCCTGATGCTCAAGCTCAGTCACCCAGGGCCCTCGGGGGATGGGGGCACAGGCACCGGTCTTATCTTCAGTGGATTTGGGCATCTCCTGCTTGTGCCCCCCACCCGTGGTCTTTCAGGATCACAGCTCCCTGAAGGCTATTGTTCCCCATCCCCACCGGCTCCCCAGGCCCTCACCTGTCATCCTTCACGGAGCCATTGGGGGGTCCAAAGGTCTGCTCGAAGAGGTCCGCCACCACCTGCCACGGGCAACAATGCTTGCTTGGTGAATTCCGCCCGACTTCCCCAGGAGACCGAGGGAGGAGGAAGGGAGGGGGCGCCGCTCACCGCTGGCTCCCCCGCCGGGGGCCCCGTGCTGATCTCAATGAGGTTCTCAGGTTCTTCGTCCTCGGGGGCCTCCTCGGGGATCACCACCACCGGCTTGATGTGCTCGGCCAGCGCCGAGGCCCGCAGGAAGTTGGGGGGTCCCTGCAGAGGCAGTGAGTTAAAGCTGCGGGGCGCTCCCCGCCCCAACCACCAGGAAGCCCCTCCCTCTGCCGACCCCCCCAGCCACAGGTCCCCCCCACCCCCACCCCCGCCAACCCCAGTGCAGGGACAGGGAGGGCTGCAGCTCCGGCGGCGGCCGCTGGAGGGCGCAGGTACCTCGGGCAGCCGGGGGATCTGGATGAGCCGCTTGAAGTAGAGCATGTCCGAGGCTCTGCGGAAGAAGTTCCTGAGGCTGCGGGAGGGAGGGAGGCGGGAGGTCAGGAGCCAGGACCCGGCCCGCAGCCCCAGCGCGCTGCGGCCAGAGCCGAGGAGCCCCGTCCTTGCCATCCTCAACCCCGCCCGGGCCGGCACCTGTGAAACTGCTCGTGGAACCGGTCCCTGTGACCTTGCAGGGTGTCCGCTGGGAGACCTGGGGGCAGCAAGGTTAAAGGGGGCTTCCTCTCTGCTCGCCGCTCTGAGACTTCAAAGGGTGGCCCCATCCTCGCTCCTCCCCCTTCTAGAAACCATCGGAGACTAGAGACAAGACCTCCTGCCACCTGGTTGGCTCCCACCCACCATCAGGAGGCCCCAGGGGCCCTTGTGAGGGGGTCAGGCTTTCAACTGAGTGAGCGAAGGATGGGCGGAACCTCAACCACAGCCCACTGCCCGCCAGGCTCTGCTGGTGCCTCAGGACTGGAGCCTGCCCACGGCTGACGGTGGAACAGCGCACAGACCCTTCTGAACACTAAAGAGCCACCACAGGACCCCCTGGGCCTCCCCAGCGGCACAGAAGCCCCACTGCGGCCTCTGAGGCCAGGCGGTCAAGAGAACTGCAAACATGTAAATCTCTGCAGCTCTCTCTGCTAAATCTGTTTTGGAAAATAGTGATTTTTTTTTCCCATAACAAATATGTTATTTCTATTAATGGGTAATGGGCTTATTACTCATTATATAAATAATATACAAATAATAAATATTTATAAATAATAAATGAATATCTTAAAGATTGCTCAATTCCCATCCCTAACACAGGCTGTCAGCACAGCCCTCTGGGGCTTCGGCTGACCCGCAGGGCCGAGGCAGGCAGGGTCGGGGGCACGGGGACTCACAGGAGTGCAGCTTGAACATGAGCTTGACCGTGTAGTGGTAGAGGTGGCTGCAGTCCTGGATGACCTGGATGAGGGGGGCCAGGCGGCACTGGCCTGAGGACATCTGGGACACGGCGATGGCCGTGTTGAGCTGCCGGAAAACTGCAGAAAAGAGGGGCGGGAGGAGCCTGAACGGGGGACCAGGAGACACCAGTGTGGAGCCTATTCCGGTCACAGGAGTAGGGATGACCATGGTGAGGACAGCAGGCCGTCACCCGAAGACAGGGCAAGGGCCTGGGTTCCTGGCCTCAACCAGTCCTGCTGGGCAGTGGGACTTGACCCCAGGCTCTCGGGAACTGGTGCGCTCCTCGAGGCGAGGATGGACCCCAGGTGCTGAAGCTGCTGCAGACTGAGGCCCAGCCTCCCACCAATGAGGGTGACAGCAAGGCGGGGGCACACGAACCCCAGCTCAGCTCGGCCAGCAACTCTCGTCTCCTGAGAGCCTCCAGGCAGCAGGCCCGAGGATCCGGGTGACTTCGACAGTCCTGTACCCACAGGCTCTCCCCTCACTCTGAATCTGAGACACCTAAGGTTGCGCAGATGTGGAACAGCCTGGGCTTGGCCAGTCTCATAGCAGGAGATTCAGGATGTGGTCCTGCAAACCCCAAGGGACCCCAAAACCTCACTTGCACCCGGGGTCAATCTTCCCTGCCCCTGAGAATCATCCTTTCATCCGATGGACCAAGCAGGAGGGAAAGAGACAGACATACTGCTGCCCCAGGCTGGGGCCCTCTCTGGGGCAGGGAGAGACGTGAGTAGGTGACACCCAGGGCCGCCCATGGGGGACACTGTTCCAGACGGGTGGCCCCTAACCCGGGCCTGCTTTCGCCTTGCCTGGGGTGGGGCCAACCTGCAAACCTACAGGGTGATACGAGGACGCCCAGGAGGGAAGGGCCGAGGAGGAAGGCACAACACCCACTTAAACCTTAATTCTTAGTTACATGTCACGCCAAGTATGTTTTCCTTGTAAAAAAAAATCTAAATACACGTAAAATACGATTTGGGGTTTTAAAACACAATGCAGTCACTTCTCATCTGGGGGGCGTTCAGGACGTTTCCATTTGGGGCTGTTAGAAAGCTCAGGGTGGGGAATGCCCATTCCCCCTCATGCTGTTTCTCCAGGAGATGCTGGCACATGGGGTGGGGGTGCCCTCAGGGAGAGGCACACCTCCGGACAGCTGCCCCCGACCTGGGCAGGGTCCAGACACTGGCGCCAAGAGGCTGCCCGGACCCACTCTTTCTAACTTCTGGCTTCCCCTTAAAAAAGCATCTGCCTCTCACTCTCCTATGGAGCGGGCCGAGTCACCCACAAGTTATTTCAAAGCCGCCACTCAAAACCGTCACCTCTGCAGCCCCGGTGGCGGGAAAAGGGGGGGGGCGGTGCTGAGATTTCCTGTCCTACGGCTGCTGTGTTCCTGGGCAGGGAGATCTGAAGTGATTCAGAGGCCTTTCACGGCAGAGAACGGGTGGGACTGTCCCAAACCAACTGCCCTGGGTAGGAGGTGGTCGGAAACCTGAAGACATGGCTCCTGGGGTCCCCCCACCATTCCCTCCCCTCTCCTACCTCGGGGCCAACAGAGTGGGGCTCCTTCTGCCAGACCATGCCCTGGACATGCCCACCGGGGCCCTGGCATCCTGCAGGGGTGAAATGGCCTCTCCTCCCGGCACTTTGGGGGCACCTGGAGGCCCCATGACCCAGGACTACACATCCGAGGTCCCCCCGGTGGCTCACCTGATTCAGAGAGCTTCAGCTCGCAGTCCATGTAATCGAACATCTCCACGGTGAGCTGGAAGCTACAGGGGAAGGAGGAAGAGCTGGTGGGGGGGATGCAGGGGGTGCCTCCCTAGGCGGGAGGGATGCTTGTGGCCACACCCTCGCATGGATACCCAGAGGGCGGTCCTTCAGCCGAAACACCCAGTTCCGCGTGAGCCCATCCCTTTAGCTTCAGCCTCATCTCCTGGGCACACGTGACCTTCGGCCCTGGGACAGGGCACGACCCCCACCCCGGGGAGCCAGGGGACTCACATGTTGTTGATGTCGGTCCCAGCCGCCTTCTCCAGCACCTCGTCTGTCACCTCCAGGCCTGCAGGGAACTGCGGGTGCTGCGGAGAGGACACCCCCACGCAACCTCAGCCCCCCTCGGCTCTGGCCCAGTGCAGCTTCCAGTCTCTGAGGAAGGGAAGGGGCCGGAGAAGCAGCCCCCCGACCCCAGTCTGTGGAGCCACCACCTGCCCCAGGCACTGCTTGCGGACACGGAGGCGGAGAGGACGGGAGGTCCAGCCGGAGCCCCACGTTGGGAACCGCCCCGGGCCTTCTGACTTCCCTGCCGTCTGTACGGAGTGTCCCCCAGGGGCAGGCGGGGACAGGACAGACCCCACCCTCCTCGATGTTGTGGTGGTGGAGCAGGGGGAAAAGCCCCAGACTCTCCTGAGGAAGCTACCTTGAGATGAAAGGAGATCTTGGTCAGCAAGAGTTTGGTGTAAATATTCACCAGCTGCCCGTATCGGTCGTGCAAGTGGCCCTGCGGAGAAAGCCCCGGGTAAGGATGTGCCCGGGAACCCCGCGGGCCCAGCAAGGAAACCGAGGCTGCAAGATGCAAGGCCACGAGTGGGATGTCGGTCCTGCACCCACCCACCCAGTCACTTATTCATTCAACAAACACCACTCAGCCCACCAGAGGTGGCCAATCTTCTTTCCCCGAGGAGTTTCTCTGCCAGCTCCCTCCCTGCCTATTGCTCTCTCCTTATCGGTCTTGCCAGAGAGACTCTTGTGACAAAAGAGCTCTTTGTCCAGGCAAGAGGCCAGTTCTGAGCTGGGACACTTTATTAAAATGCTGGTGGCAGCCAGGGAGCTACATTCCGATGGGTGTGTACACACACCCTCCCCGCCGCCTCCTCCCAACACCACGTCCCCTGCGGCCACAGCAGCTGGGCCCACGTCTGCAGATGGCTCCAGGGACGCTGTTTTCCTTCTAGGGGCCTCCCCACTGCAGGTTGGTCAGTTCCAGAGGCCTGCCTGGCCCCCTGCATGGCTGATGCAGCCCTAGCCATGCTCCTGGAGGACAAATAAGGCCAGGGGCCCTCTCTCTGCCTGGGGGACGCCCCTGATTCCTGATTGCGGAGCGGACCCAGATAGAAAACATGTTCCTGGGGGCTCTGAGACCTAACTGTGGATGAGAATTTTGGGGAGCCTGCTGAAAACGCAGATTCCCAAGATTCAACAGCTGCCGACGGTCCTGCGGGGCCCAGAGTCTGCACCCCTCACCCGGACTCAGCAAGGGGCACTCTACCTCCAGGGACTGAAGGGCTGAATTCTGGAGCTGGAGGGCCCATCAGCGGCGCGTTTGGGGCGTCCTGTGCCAGGTCTTAAGAGCAAGGCTCAGGTTCAGGCACTGACTCTCTCCTCCCCCACCGTGGCCCCTGAGAACATGGCTCTGACTCTGCTGGGAGGAGGACACCACCACCGGGACTCCGTTCCCCAGGCCCCATGTGCCAAGCAGCACAGCAGTGCCCCCAGGCCCCCGCGGCCACTCCCCGCACCTACCCACAGGTCTCCGATCTCCCGAATGTTGCTCCGGTACCGCTGGCAGTCGTGTAGCACCTGCCCCGAGGTGGGGACAAAGGGGGAAGGCTGAAGGAGCCGGTGCCTTCCGGGGGATGGGGTTGGGGGCAGGGGGTGACACTTGCTCCCTCGAGGCAGGACGGAGGGAGAGGGCAGCAGGCAGGACGAGCAACCAGCCCAGAGCTGAGGGACCCAGACTCGGGGACAGTCCCTCACTCGCTTCAGAGGACGCGGCTTGGGGGTGCTCACGGGAGTGGGGGGCGGCAGACGGAGGGCCGGGGCCCCTGGGCCAGCAGGCAGCAGCTACTCACATTGGGGTGCCCGTCCCGGAGGACCTTGTGGAGCACGTGGCAGAACTTCCAGCTGAGGATGGCGCTGCTGGGCAGCGGCAGCCCGATGGCGTAGGACCAGAAGGTGAAGGCCCCCTTCTCATGGTGAGTGCCCAGGATGATGCCTTCCAGGTCAAGGTCAAGTGCATGCGGCAGGGCCCCCAGCGTGGGTGAGGGCTCAGTGGGTGCAGCTGAGCAGGCGACTGACTGCAGAGATGAGGGTGGCGGGCCACCTGCCCCCTCCCCGCCCCCCTACTGAGCACTGTGGTTCTCAGCCAAGCAAGGGCACGGGTCGTGCCCCACATCCCATGCTGGGCCCAATGGCCCAAGACAATAGGTGGCCGCCCCCAGGCAGGACTCAGAGTCTGGAAGGGGCCGAGCGAGGCTCGCACCAGGCCGTCCGCAGCACCCACTGCTCCCCAAATCCGTCTCCCCAATGTGCGCCTCACACTCCCGCCTCCCCCAGGGGCCCAGAGGAACGGCCGGCCCGAAGAGAGGATACGCCGGGCGTGCTTCTCTTTCACGGGGGCCTCCTGGGTGTTGATGGCTTTGCTGATGCTAATGGCCTGGAAGGGGACAGAGAAGACGGAGGTCAGAGACCCACCCGGCAGCCTTCCCGGGAGAGAGCAGCCAACGGGGGAAGGGGGCGACACACAGACAGGATGGATCCTTCCCACTGGTTAAAGGCGAGGGTAGAGATGACGGGAGAACAGAAATTCTGAGGGACTTCCCTGGTGGTCCAGTGGTGAAGAATCTCCGGCACCTTCCAATGCCAGGGACGAGGGTTCGATCCCTGTCTGGGAACTAAGATTCCCCATGCCACGGGGCAACTAAGCCTGCCCACTGCAACTACTGAGCCTGTGAGCCACAAGGCGAGATCCTGCCTGCCACAACTAAGACCCGACGCAGCCAAAAATTAAATAAATATGATTTAAAAAGAGAAATTCTCTAACCTAAGCAAACCAGACCACTCGGGACTTTTCTTTCACTTGATACGTGCAGCTCAAACTACAACTAACGCTCGATGCCGCCGCCACTGAGAGCATCTGGAGTCTGGGAAATAAGGACAAGGGCCAGCTTGTGCTGCAGGAGAACAACTCTGATCTGAAAACTGCAGGCGGTTCCTTCTCCTCAGAAGGTGTGGCCCCCTGGGGCCCTGGGGGCAAGGCCAGTCCCCTCCTGACAGCTTCCATGGGTCCCGCTTCTCAGAGAGACTGGTGTGGCCTGAGCCTTCCAGGACTCCACCAGGAGATGCATGTCACCCCCACTTTACCCCGGGGCCTGGCCTAGAGAGACAAGGCCCCCACAGCCACTACGTGGAAAACCAGGAGACACCAGGTCCCATGGCTTGTCTGCGCGCATCCTGGGTGGGCGAGTCCTGACTCAGCTCCCAGCCCCACTGACCCAAACAGTGACTGCAACCCACAGGGGTGGCAGGAAGGGGGACCCACCTAGCATACGTGCTGCCCTGACTCAGGCTCCGAGCAAGGTGGCAGTCTCAGGTCCCCTCCCACCTCCACCTGCTGGAGTCTTGTCCCCCTGAGCTCAATGCCTCCTCTTCTAAGAAGGCTTCCTGGATATGACTGCTCCCTCACCAAACACTTGGGGTACTGACTGTCACGCCCACCCCACTCACCCAGGAACCACCACTGGCCCTGGGCTTGCTCATTCATATGTTTTAATTCTCCACCTGGTGGCAGGTCTTGTAAGCCTCTGTCCACCCACCTAGCCCTGAGCTTGTGGATCGAGTGAGAAGAGCTGCTGGTTGGCAGGAGGGTCGGGACGGGGTCCCTGACCAGTGCAGACACCTCTCCAGCTCAGCGATTCTCCCAAGTCCCCTACAAGTGCGGCCCCAGGCCGTCCAGGGAGCTCTCGAGGCTGGGCAAGGGGGTCCCTGCTCCCCCTGCAGCCCGGTCCTGCCCCGACTTGTCTGGAGTGGGCCCAGCTGTGGTGGGAGCAAGACAGGATGGAGAGAGAGCCCTGAGGGGCAGCGGGTGCTTCCTTTTTTTCTAACCCGGAGGCCACTCTGCTCTCCACCTTTGGAGAGGGGACAACAGGACCTGGTGCTGCCAGGCGCGAGGCAATCTCACTCATCTGTGGTCCTGCTGTGACCGACTGGAGGCCTGCTCTGCGAGGAGAGCAACCCCAAGAGCCACGGCCGTGCTTTCTGCTCCGGCTCCCGGACCTGGGAGCGGCTGGGGCTGGGCTGGCCAGGCCCCTCGTGCCCACCCCAGCCAGGCCGGCTGACCTCCTTTCACACATAGCACCCATTGTGGCCGTTCTTGGGGGCTCGGGGAAAGCTGGGCAGTGGCACACAGCATGCTGGGCCCCGGGGGGGCGGCTCCCCCGGCATCAAGGGCCAGGCTGGGGGCACGGCTGTGGCCTCGCTGTGGACCAGGGTCCTGAGAGGACACAGGCCGGGTCTGGCTCCCCTTACGTGAGAAGCCTCGGCGAGCCAGACACGGAAGGCTCCCTGGCCATCTGTTCCATGTTTGCTGGTCCTCTGCCAGCTCCGCCTCCCCGAGGCCCCGGCGCCTGCCCGCGATCCACAGGCATTAACTGTGAGAGGAGCCGGCCCGGTGTACCGCTGCTGGCCTGCCAACATCACGCCCTACCGGGCAGAGAACTCGGCCCAGAGGCTGAGGACGGAGATCAACAGCCAGAAACGCCTGGGCACTCCCCTGCGCCAGGTCCAGGCAACACGCTCCCAGTGGGTGTGAGCCCACTTTCCTGATGAGGAAACTGAGGCTCCGGGAGCTTGGGTATCTGTACAGCTAATAAGGGCACAGGCAGGTCTGGCTGTGTCCTAACGATCCTGCGGTCCAGCTCCCAGGCCCCTCCTTCCAGCACAGGTAGAGAGCTGGCAGGGGTGGGCACACCAGCCCGTAAGGTGGGAGTGGGCCCGTCTCTGGGGTGTATAACCCCATCCCCCAGCTGCCCTGACACTTGAGCTGTCTCTGACGACTGCCACCTGGCCCGCAAGACCATGGGCCAGCACAGAGGAGGGCCACACGTGCAAAGCAGGCTGCCCCGAAGGCCGGGGGATGCCAAAATGTCACCTGCAGTCAGGCTCAGCAGGCGCTCTGCCCTCCCACTGTCCTGGGGCCCGACCCCAGACCCAGGAAGGGGGCGTGCGGACACCCCTCCCTCCTGGAGGCCGCCCCCCACCCCGCCCCCGCCACTCCTCTTCCCTTGGCCTGCAGCAGAGACCCACCCTGCCCGAGTGGGCGGGCTGGGGCCCAGCAGCGGAGCCGGGAGCAGGGCCCACCACCCCGCCCTCCCGCAGCGTCAGTCCAGATGTAAGTGCCCTCTCGTGGCTGGGCCTGGCCCCCCAGGAAGCGCACCTGGCCTTCCCTCTGGGGAGTCGGCTCGCGGGTCCCCTTCCTCCCACTGCCCTGCTTCAGTCTCCCCTGATTTATGCTTCTCCACGTGCTCAGCAACCCCCACCTCCCTTCCCCTGAGTCCATGTCAGTGCCGTGGGGTGCACATGGAAGGTTTCCAGAGGCAGCGAGGGAGGCTCTGGGGACCCAGCGAGAGTCACCCACGGCGGTCTGGGCGCCAGGCCCCTCCCCTCCCCCCCCCCGCAACCCCGCCTCCTGGTGCCGCCCGCGCCACCGGCTGCGGGAACAGGGTCCCTCCCGGCGGGAACAGGCCCCGTTGTGTGCAGGCGGCAGATGTGTGGGCCGGGAAGCCTCCCAAGGAGGCTCAGCGCTCACACAGAGGGGGTCTGTGGATGCTCACAGGCCTGCTGTTCCTGCCAGGGGTGGCAGCCAAGCCCCGTCCCAGGACAGGACAGCAGGCCCCAGGGTGCCCGTCGCCTCCCTGGACTGTCCTGCATGTGCCGCAGAATCGGGGGGGTGGGGCACACCGGGGTTCCTTTCCTCAGCCCAGGAATCTGGGCCGGCCGACTCCGCCATGGCTCTGCTCCCGGGCTTCCAGTCCAGGGCGGCTCTGACTACGACACCCGGTCCTGCCCACACAACACGGCGTCCTCCACCAGTCCCCCGGTGCCTGCGGGGAGACCGAGGGGTAGGGGGCAGTCAGAGGGGCACCGGGGACTGAAAGAGGCTGCCTTCCGCCCTGGTCCATCAAGCAGGGCAGTTCTGCCAACAGAGTATAATCTCTTGGGACGGGCAGATCAACTGCCATGGAGAGAGCCTTTCCGTCCAGGAGACAGGAGGAACTTTAAGCAGAATGGGTTGATTAGGAGCCTGGGTGTGGAGACCTGCTTCCCAGGTGGCGCAAGTGATAAAGAACCCGCCTGCCAGTGCAGGAGACATGGGTTCAATCCGTAAGTCGGGAAGATCCCCTGGAGAAGGAGAACAGCAACCTACTGTAGTATCCTGGAGAATCCCATGGACAGAGGAGCCCGGTGGGCTACATACAGTCCATGGGGTCCCAAAGAGTTGGCCATGACTGAGTGACTAACACTTTCACTTTTTCACTGGGTGTGGAGATAGAAGAGCCCAAACTGGAGAGAAGGTCCAGGGAGCGGGGGGTGGGGGGGGGAGTGGCAAGGGGCGGGTGGCGACCATCCTGGGGGTCTGTTTATCTGACTTCCCACTCAGTCTTTGAGTGGCTGGGGATGGGGTGGGGCAGGGAGCAGCTGTGCCCACTTCTGAACCAGGGTGGGAGAGCAAGACAAGAGCAGGAATGGTGGGTCTGTGAGACCCCCAGATATGCCGGGTGGTGGCAGGGGGACTCTGGGGGAAGGAGCTGAGGGGGGTCTGCAGAGACAGGGGAGGGCAGGCAGGGTCCTTCTTGGACCCTGAGGCTGGGTGACTACACCACGTCCCAAGCATTCATACCACGGCTGCTCCTTCTCTGCTGGAGAACTCCAAGCTTAGGCCCAGGGACCACCTCGCATCAAGGAGCCTGCCCCTCCGACAGCGGGGACCAGGCTGAGGGCTGGGAGGCCTCCAGCAGGCTCTGGAGACACACCTGGAATTGCTGGCCCCAGGGAAGCTTGCAGGAGGCATACTTCATGCCGAAGGGCCAGCTAGCTGGCCTCAATAAATGACTAATAAAATTATTTTTATCAAGTTCAGCCATGTGCCAGGCACCGTGCCGAGCACCTCACCAGCATTATCTCATTTAGTCTCCTGAGTAACCCTGGAAGCAGGTGGATAAAGAAATCAGAGCTCGAGAAGGTTAAGTCACTTGCTCAAGGTCATAATGAGGAAACGCAGCCCCAGCACCCAAGCCCCACTAGGCGCTACTCCAGGCACCGTCCCCCCAGACAAACCTCCCGTGCCCCTCCCTGCTAACCCAGGGCAAGCAGTCCCCAGGGTAGCTGGGCAGCACTGGGACCCAGGCTGCTGGCTCTGCAGATGGTCCCCTTAGACACCGCTGGTCCTGGGTCTCACAGCAGGAGGGGCTGGGGGCCCACACGTCCTTCTGGCCCCTCCGTCCCACTGCAGGGACCCAGCTCCCCAGGACCTGCTGTCACCCAGGGAGGACCTGGCCTGACCCCAAGTCATGATGCGGATTCTGGATCTGGGATTTTTGCAAACCACAGGCAATAACAGCAACTGGGTGGTGGCAAGGAGCTCGGGGTGGGGGGTCCCCCAAGGCTCCCCATTCCTGCAGGCAAGGAAGGCTGCCTGACCAAGGCTTCATTTTGGCTCCCTCCGGCTCCTCCTGGGCTGGCTCTTGTCTGACTGTGGGGCTGGGGACCTCTAGGAAGGCCTCTTACGTGGGCTCCGTTGGGTCTGTGGGACCCCAGGAAACACCTGCCCTGATTCCAGAACAGTCTCGTTCTTGTTTGTCAAATAAAACCCCGTCTGGTGCCAGCAGAGGCCTGGGAGTCAAGCCCGGGGCGACAACCCCAGGACCAGGGTGGACAGAACCTCCAGGCACACTTGGCCCTGGACGGGTGACCCCCAGGAACACAGAGGGAGCATCTCTGTGTGGTCAGGAGAGGGGACCCGGTGAGGCGGGGCGGGGGTTAGGGAGTAGACCCCACAGGTGATATTGCCCAGAGGCTTGCCACCTGGACACCTTCTGTGGACTCGAGACAGAAGCCCCCCCGCCCGCCCCATCGCCATGGGACTGCACACCAGGCATAGGGGGCATGCAACAGCTCACAGAACCACTGTTCTGGAAACCCCAGTGAGGAGTCAGAGCCCAGTGACCGCAGAGGCTGCAGCCCTGACTGTTCTCTGTGAGGTCTGACCTCCCAGCCAGGCTGTGGGGGGCTCTGCACAGAAGAGGAATGCAGACTCGGGGAGACCCCTTCCCCAGGAGCCCACGTGAATGGGGACAAATACAGGTCAGCTTGCCCGGCTCCACCACAGCCACCCGCAGCACCCTGGCCCGGAGACCCCAGGCCCATGCACCCTGACTCACTGGGGAACCTCCACTTTAGAAACCTCCCCTTTCCCATCTGGGAAGCAAGAATAAAAAACCCTTGGGTCTTTGAGGACACAAACACATACGAAGATGTAGGACATCCTCTGGGAGGGGTGGGACATCTTGCTTTGTTCTAGCCACACTGCCTTCCTTCTGGTCCTCAAACAGGGCAAGTCTGGTCCCACCCCCAGGCCCAGCGGTGCTTCTGGGGTCACCCTGCTCTGATCTAAGATGCTCCTCCTAGGAATTTTCCTCCAACCCCCCTCTCTAGAGCAGCCCCCTCCTCCACACAGATAGCACTCTCTCAGTTACTTTCACCCAGGATATTTATTCTCTGAAACCATATGTTTACCATTTATTCTACCTCCCACCCCTGAACTTGAACTTGGCATGAGGAACCTGGTTGCTCCCTGCTGTACCTCTAGTCCTCAAACTTGCAGTCAATAAATCTTTATTGGATGAGTGAAAGAGTGAAAACTTGAATGAACAAAAGCTCTTTCAAAAGTAAGTGCTGGTTAAATTCAAGGTAGTGTGTGTGTCTCTTTCCCCAGCTAATGATTTAACCACTAAATACCAAAGGCAACTATAAAACCATTTCTATTTTTAAACCCAACCCTGAAATGAATCAGACTTAATCTTCCTTGTCCTGTTATCTTGATGCTTCATGGTGGCACTTGGCAGGGACCAAACATCCTTCAAAGAGCCAGGGCACGGGGGCTGGCAGAGGTGGGTTATCCTGCTTCAGTGTTTCCAAAGAGCAAAGAGAGACCGCATTCAAATGCTTTTGCCACCTCAATGGCCATTGATGAAAGCAAACAGGATTTCTGTAGCCGGAGAGGCGGTTGGATGTTGTCACAGGCAAAGCGGTGGGAACTCAGGGTCAGAGGTCGGCAGCTTGGTCATTTCAGCAGATGGGAAGTCGGTGGAGCAACACCGTCCTGCCCATTCAACCGTCTGTTCCCTCCATTCCCGCCACCCCCCCCCCCCCCCCCCGGCCCTGCTTGGTCCAGGCCCCTCAATCATATGGCCTTATGAAACTGGATGGGGGAGGGGAGGGCATGAGCCCCAGGCGGGCTCCTCCCATACCCCAGGAAGGGGCTCAGCGGGGTTGGGCACCGCCACCTCCCCCCCCCACCCCCGGGCTCTGCAGGTGACACATGAGGAGGAAGTGGTAGGAGGAGGACGTGGCCCGAGTCCCACCTCCAGGATGGACCGGGAGCCAGCCCCGGGCAGGCTCCTTCCTGGGCCCTGCTGACATCACTCCCCAGACCTGTCTGGCCCACAAGCTACGGGGCTGAGTCACTCTCTGGCGGGAGAACCTATTGCAATTTGAGATTGTGTTTGTTTCAGCAGGAGGAAAAACAACCCCGCCTCTACTAAACTTTTCTCCAAGGGCTCAGTCTTTCCCCGCAGTGGGTGCCAGGGCCTTTTAGGCTTCACCAAGCAGCAGCATCAAAGGGAGACCACGGGTCCCCAGGGCACCCATTCATTCGGCGCACACTTGCCGAGCGGGTCCCGAGCGGGCACTCCTCGGTGCCAGGACACAGGAGGAGTCAAAGGTGTCCTGCCTGAGGACCCCGGGGTTCAGGGGGTGGTGCTTAGGGGCTGGGAGGGAGGCAATGCGATCTCTCCTCGAGTGACTCTGGATCCAAACATACGCCCAGCCTCAGGTCCGCCCAGTCCTGCTGGTTTGGCTGCAGGGAGACTGGGAAGCAAGTGGGGATAGCATCGCGAGAACTAGGGCAGCACAGGAAGGCTTTGCAAGCAAGGTGATATTTGAGTCCACCCTGGAGCCAGGTGGAGCGGGGGAAGGGTATTGCTGTCAGCCTGGCTGGCAGAGGCGCTCCTGGCAAACGCTCTCTGGGACCCGGCTCAGGTTAGCTGGCTGGGTTTCCCTGTCCCCCCCACCCAGCTAAGCAGGCCTAGACTCGATTCCAAAGAGTTTCCACCTTGCGCAGCGGGACTCAGTGCCCAGGCGGGTTTCATTCACAAATGGGACGCTGACCTGGGGGCAAGGTCAGGAGGGCAGGCCTTTCTGCCAAGAAGTCCCAGCTGGCCTCCCCTGACCTCTCTGGAGCGTCCCCCGGGGCATCTTCCAGGGGACAGCGTCACCCAGGAACAGGGCCTGCCATACCTGAGAAGGTGGCACGGCAGGATCGCCCTGCCAGGAGCAGGTGGCTCCCTACCTTCCCGTGGCAGCCCTCACAGACAGCCCCAGCTCCCCACTTACAGAGGCTCACCTGGGGACACAGGGACAGAAGCCAGGAGGGCGCTACTTCTATCTCTTTGGTCCAGCCTGCGTTCCAATGCACAGCCTAATGGCCAACAGCTGCTTGGTCCAGCACTGGCTCTGCACCAGGCGCTGGGTCGTCCCGCAAATCCTCATACCTACACCATGACTCGGGCGCTAGGATTAGCTCCATTTTGCAGATGGGGTAACTGAGGCACAGAGCCCCACTCTCAGATAGCTCTGCCACAGCCCCCCTGTCCATCTCCCACCTCCTTCACCAAAGTGAACACCCTCGGAGGAGACACATCTCAGGGCACCAGAACCAAGCCAACAGACACAGTCAGTGGTCCCTCGTGAACGTGTCATAGGACAAACGCACAGCAAAGGTGGAAGGGGAAGGGTGAGCAGCCGCAGCCTCACCCCAGCCTGGACCAAGAGGTCACTAGACACGTGGGCAGCCCAGGGGGATCCTGGGGGGAAACCACAGGAGCCCGGAAGTCAGCAGCTGTCCTGAGCATCACCAAGCGGGCTGATGGGGCAGGACCAGGTGGAGGGTGTCTCAGGGGCGTGAAACAGCAGCATCATTGGAAGGAAGGGCACGGCTCGCCACCCCCCACCCACCCCAGCTGGCCCACCCCTGGGGGCCGGGGAGGAAGGCCACTGTTGCTAGGGCAGCTCAGGTGTGGCTTTGCGGGCAGCGTCCCGTGGGGGTTATGAGCCGGGTTGGTTCTCCCTTCCTTTTCAGAAAACCTCGGGCTCACCTCTCATTAGCCTTTCAACCAGCCTGCGCTGGGTGCCAGGCCCCTTCCCTTGCCCCAGGCTTCCGGGAGCCAACAGACGTGGGTGGAACTGGGGGCTTTCTGACTTCCACCATATGGTTGAGGTTTCCTCCCAGACTCGGAGGTGGGGGAACTTTTTTTAAATAAACATTTAAATAAGGCCCAGAAAGGGGTTGGTGACTTACAGTGTTGTAATACCACAGTATCTATAAGGAATACTGAAGACAGAAAGGGAGCATGTATAATTACTTACAACAGCCAAGGCATGGAAACAACCTATCCATCAACGGGTGGATGAATAAAGAGGCGGTACCTATACACAATGGAATATAACACAGCCACTAAAAGAACGAATCACACCATTCGCAGCAACACGGAGGGACCTAGAAATGATCACACTAAGCGAGATGAGTCAGAAAGACCCTATGATGTCACTTATACGCGGAATCTAAAATATGGCCCAAGTGAACTCAGCGACACACCAAAGACAGACTTACAACATAGAGAACAGATTTGTGATTGCCAAGGGGGTGGGTGACCAGGGGAGGGAAGGACTCGGAGTTTGGGGTTAGCAGATGCAAACTAGTACACACAGGATGGATGGGCAACAAGGTCCTACCCTATAGCACAGGGAACTATATTCCTGCGATAAACCACAGTGGAGAAGAATGTGAAAAGACTGTATATATATGTATAACTGAGTCACTTGGCTGTACAACAGAAATTAGACATTGTAAATCAACTATAAAGTGTTTTTTAAAAGGGAGAGTGTGTAAGTCTGCCTGCCCAGCAGAGACGGGTGATGACACTCAAGGGTCGGCAAGTCAGGACAGAAGAAATCAGAAGTCCAAAAGACTACTGCCAATCTGGGAACGGCCTTCAAGCCAGGAACTTAGTGCCCAAACACCTGTCCGTGTGCTGGGGCTTGCCTTTGATACTGAGGTTCTACAGAATTCCTGGCTAGGGAACTTTAATAGACCATGTGCCCAGGACTCCAATCCAAGTCAAATCACTCCCAGTCACCAGGATTTAGACACTGACCAAGTGTAAAAACGCCCCCAGATGATTCTAACACCCAGTCAACCAATCCAGCAGCTGCTGGCCACGTTACTGAGTGCCTGAAATGTGAGCCCAAATTGAGATGTGCTGAATCAAACACAAAACGAGTCTGAAGACTCAGTGGGAGGAAAAGAATGTAAAATACCCCATTCATAATTTCCACAGTGATTACGTGTTGGGATCGTTGTATTTTGGATGTGTGTGCTCAGGCATGTCCGACTCTTTGTGGCCCCCATGGACTGCAGCCCGCCAGTCTTCTCTGTCCATGGATTATCCAGGCACGAGTTCGGGAGCGGGCTCTCACTCCCTTCTCCAGGGGATCTTCCTGACCCAGGGATCGATCCCTTGTCCCTGCGTTGCAGGCAGACTCTTTACTGCTGACCCCCATAGTTTGGATACACTGGGCTAAATAAAATATACGATGAAAATGAATCTCACCTGTTTATGTCTTTAGGGTGGCTAAGTAATCTAAAAATGATACAGGTGGCTATTCTGTCTCTACTGGACAAGCCAGGGTGAGAAGCCCTAAGTGTCAATAAATGTTAATCTTTATAAGATTTCATTTCCACAGAGGCAATATGTCACTGACCTGAAAAACTGAACTTATGATCAGCTTACCGCCTGCTGCTCCCCCTCCACAGCTCCCACCCCTCCCAGAAAGCCCCTAACTCCTGACCCTCCCACCCAGGTGTGATGCTCTTCTTCCCCACCCGGCGCGGCTCACTGAGCAGTGGGGCCCCTCTCTCGTCCTGACCTTAAAGAAGCTTTTGGGCTCTGATTCCATTTCCTGCATGGGAAACAGAGGCCCAGATAGCCAATGTGCTCATAGACAAGTGAAGAAAACAAGCTGGGGTTTAGCATTTCTAGGCCTCCCGTCTGCTGAGCCGTCACCCATGCTAGGCCTCAAAGATGGGTCTCCTCGCTAGTGGAAGGTCTGAAATAGTTCTCAAATTGTAAAGCTTTCTGGGGAAGTGGGAGCAGGGAGAAAGAAAGCTATCGCTGACCACTTTCAGAGCTCCATACTACATGTTTTGCACTCTGATGGTGTTCTCTGCCTATTGCTCCTGTTAACAAATGACCACAGTGGGCTCAGTGGTTTAAAACAACACAAACGTATCATCTTACAGTTCTGGAGGTCAGAAGTCCAAAATGGATCTTAGGGGCTGAAATCAAGGTGCTTGCAGGGCTGTGCTTCTTTCTAGAAGTTCTGTGAAAAAATCCATCTCTTGGCCTTTTTCAGCTTCTAGAGGACACTCACACTCCTTCAGCTTTAAAGCCAGCAATGTCCCATGGCATCCCCCTCACCACACATCACCCTGACCTCCCCGTGACCTCTTCCACATTTAAAGGTCCTGTAATTACACTGGGACCACCTGGCTAGCCCAGGCCATGCCCCCTATTTTTAAGGTCCTCTGATTAGCATTTTCTTACCCAGGACTGCTAAGATATTCATGGGTTCTAGGAATTAGGACATGGACATCTTTGGTGTGGGGCAGGGAGCCTCTTTAGCCCACCCCATCATTTCTAGACCTTGAAACAGCCCAAGGAAGTAGATGGAATTATCTCTATTTTTACAGACCAGGAAACAGGAGTTAAGCACCTTGCCCAGGGACACAGGTGCACCAACTTTCGGTGATATCGCACCGTCTTTGAAACAAGACAGGTGATTTTCATGTTCAGAACACGGGGATGCTGTATTCCACAGTATTCTGTATTCAGAATACTACAACAACAAAAAGCCAATACAGTTTTGTCACTTCCATTTTAAAAAGGGGCTTTATCACCAAAGGGACCATAAAGTCTTGGGGAAGAATAGACCAGCTTTCTGCATGGCGCCCTGGGGATTAATATACAGGCACTCACACACTGACATCACGTAACAACCATGAGTACCCGCAACGTGAAGGATGCAGGACTGCCCTCCCTCCACTTTCCTGACCTGGGCGGGGTTAGAAACCCTTTTGCAAAACAGGGTGTGGTCAGTCACATTTTTCCTCTTCTTGACCCATAAGCCCAGGAGGAATAGCGAGGCTGGCAGGACAGTGGGGACATGTGTTCTAAGGAAGCCAAAATGCCCCTGTGCTCTACAGGGTGCTGTGGTCAACGAGGAGACCCGGACAGTGCATCCCGAAGGCAAGGAGTGTCCGAGGGCTGGATGCATTATTTTCTGTTCAGAAGGAGACCTGTAAGCAGCAGCTTCGGCTCTCTGTGTCCTTTCCTCCAATGGGGCCTGGCTAGCAGCTCACTAGATATTTCTGGGAGCGATCTAATTAAATATTAACTGTGCACAAAACCTTATTCCTGCATCTCTCAGTAAGTCATTTTGAAGACAAATCTAGACAGTGAACCTGAACTCCATCTTTCTAGAAAAAAAAAAAAAGCCCTGGAATGGGTAAAGCCTATGAGATTCACCTATTAGAAAGAATTATTCATGATAAGTAACCCTCTCAGCATCTGAGAAAAAACCAAGCAGCAAGAACAAAACACCCTCTTGTTTACCAAACCAACCATCAAAATATGCGGTGCTGTATCAGGGATTCTCTTTGACATTCGGGAAGCCTGCCCTTGATTTATCACAATTTAAGAGTAAGATCAATGAACTCGGCCCTTTAATTTCATCTCCTCTACGTAGCAATCCGGCCTCTTTATACCTTCTCAAAAGCGTGAAAGAAACTAAAAATCAGAGAATGAATAACATCTGACAACATCCAGATTCTCTCTGCCTATTAGATTTTTCTCCCCATCCTTCTGCAAGTTCCTGGCACAGTTAATTATGCATTAATGACTTTAAATTAAATGCCACATTTGTTTTTATGATGGGCTATCTGGGCTGAAAATATACCAGGGGCCGGATGGTGATGATCACAAGGATAAATTAATAATTTGTGGCTAGGTTGGTTCAGCACTAGGCTTTCCTAGAGCCAAGGTTTTATTATCATTTTCCTTGTTAATCTCAAGCACAAAGGTTAGCTGTTTCCTCTGCATTTCCTCTTACTTCAAAGCGAAAGTTGTTGTAGGCTGCATGTACTAACTTGATTTGAAAGACACCTCAGAAGTTGTTGCTCCTATAGGGAGAGACAGGGAGAACCTTACTAATAATGGCAGACACAAATGTCACCACCTGGCTTCAGACAGGGGTCAGTTCGGTCCTTTTAGCTCCTTTCTTTTTCTGGCCTACTCTTGGAGGATCTTAGTCCTCCAACCAGGGATGGAACCCCTGCCCTCTGCCTGCGGGGCACAGTCTTAACCACTGGACTGCCAGGGAAGTCCACTGCTTATGTCTAAAGAAAAGCTTTCTGTTGTGTCAGTCCTGGTTGACTTACTTTAGCAAATAAACAAGTAAGCTCCCCTCACCCCCACCCAGGCAGAACACCACCTCAGTGTTTGTAAAATAAAAAGGAACAGAAAACCAGAAACACCAACGCCCTCATCAGTGTGGTCTCAGCAGGAACACACGGACTAATACCCCCTGTCATTGTTTCATTTTTAAAATAACCTTCCCAGGATAGGCCACCCTGAGGAAGAGATGCCTGAGCGTGGGAAGTGCAGGAAGGGAACCCTAGGAAGTTTCTGTCAGGCGCCGGCATTTAATAAGGGGGTGTGAACCTGTTTATATGTGGGCCAATGGCTCGGGCAAACAAGTCTGGCTACATACGTGAAACTTTTCACCCAGCAGATAATAAGATATTGTGCGGCCCTGGAAAACAACTCAGGAGGAAAGGAAGCACTGAGTTTCCTTGAAGGAAATGCATTGCTTCTCCGAAGAGGGGGGCATTCTTTTAAGGCGTGGAAAAAGGTGGCCGGAGCCCGGGAGGGGCGGCGCTGCGCGGCCAGGGTGGAGAAGTCCACTCGGGCCAACCCGGGCTGGACGCACCCGGGCCCGGAACGTACCTTGACCCACCTGGCCCACCGCGGCGTCTCGGCCCCCTCCAGCTGGATCCCTTTCCGCCACCTCGGTCCCCGGCCGCCTCAGTCCCTGGACACTTTGGTGCCCTGGCCATCTGAGGTCTCCAGCCGCCTCTCGGTCCCTGGGCACCCGAGGTCCCCGGCCGCCTCTCGGTCCCTGGACACCGCTGTCCCCTGGCCATCTCGGCCCCCGACCGCATCTCAGTCCCTGAACACCTGGCCGGTTCCCGGGCCACCTGGGCCCCTCAGTTGCGTCTCGGGCCCCTCAGTTGCGTCTCAGTCCCCGGCGGCATCTCAGTCCCGGCCACCCCAGCCCCCCGCGCCGCCTCCGGCCCGGGCGCCGGCGCGCGCTTCCGGTTCACCTGCGCCCGGGGCGGCGGAGGCCGGGGAGCTGGGGTGGCCGTGACCGAGATGCTGCCAAGGGAACCCAAGAGGCAGGGAGCGAGGGGGCTGGGGCGCCCCGGGGACGGGCGCAGGCCGGGCTCGAGGGACGTGTGTGAGGGGAAGGGGAGAGGGCGCCGTCCGCCAGCCCGCCCGCCCGCGGCCCCGCCGCTCGCCTGGGTCTTGTCGAACTGCTCGCGCTCGGCCTCCAGGCTGTGGCCAGGCCTGCGGTTCAGCACCCGCGCCGGCACATTCTTGATGCTGTTCATCCTGCCGCCGCCTGCGCTCCCGGGCCGGGCTCCGCGCGACTGAGCGACCCAGGCCGGCCGCCCAAGCCTAGGCACCGCGAGGCCGCCCGCCGCACGGCAACGCCCGCCCTTTGGGGGAGGAGCTTTGCTATCGCCCCGCCCCCGGCCCCGCCCCGGTGGGGTGGCTGGCACAGGCTGCGGCCCCGGGGGGCCCCCAGCTCCTCCACGCCTCAAGTCTGCGAGCGGAAACACCAGTCTCTCCTCCGTCTGCACACACAGACTCCGCCCCGACTCACTGAGCCCTGTCCGCACCAGGCCAAGATCTGGTTAACTGGAGGAAACCTGGCCTCAATGAAACCTGACCAAGGGGAGCACATCTAGACACTTTTTCTTTCATTTTAAACAGGCCTCTCTATTACTTTTACGTGTCAGTTCAGTTCAGTCGGTCAGTCGTCTCCGACTCTTTGCGACCTCATGGACTGCAGCACGCCAGGCCACCCTGTCCTTCACCAACTCCCGGAGTTTACTCAAACTCATGTCCATTAAGTCGGTGATGCCATCCAACCATCTCATCCTCTGTCATCTCCTTCTCCTCCCACCTTCAATCTTTCCCAGCATCAGGGTCTTTTCAAATGAGTCATCTCTTAGCATCAGGTGGACAAAGCATTGGAGTTTCAGTTTCAGCATCAGTCCTTCCAATGAATACTCAGGACTGATTTCCTTTAGGATGGACTGGTTGGATCTCCTTGCAGTCCAAGGGACTCTCTTCATGTGTCAAAGGCATAAAATTGGGCTGTCCACTCTGTGCATCTCTAACGTAACTGCATGTGTGCACGCTCTGTCGTGTCCGACTCTGCAGGACCCTATGGACTGAGGCCCGTTAGGCTCCTTTCTCCATGGGATTCTCCAGGCAAGAATACTGGAGTGGGTTGCCATGCCCTGTTCCGGGGGATCTTCCCGACCCAGGGATCGAACCACTGTCTCTTACTTCCCCTGCATTGGCAGGAGTGTTCTTTACCACTAGCGCCACCTGGGAAGCCCAGGTGTAATGTAACTGCAGCTGTAATCCACGCGGGACTGTGGGATGACTTTTCAGAGACCCTCCTAGAGCTGAGAACCTGACCGAGAGAGGCAGGGCTGGTACAGCCTGGAGACAGCTCTGCACCAACCCAGAGCTGGGCCATCAGAGAGCATGCAGCAGATGCCACAGGAGGTGATGTGAGTCTTCTTTTTCTTTTCTTTTTTAATATTATTACTGGTTTGCTTCTAAAATTACCAGTCACAAAATTAAAAGTTTTTTTTTCTTTTTAAATCACAGGTATGCTCTCAAATGGTTATTTTGTTTCTGCTGGCCTCAGCTTTCCTCTCAGAGTATAGGTGTGAAATCACCCAAAACTAAGGACACTCCTTGAAGTGGGAAGGTGACACCTACATAACCCTGAATGTTGTTTGCTGGACCCCTTCTGTAACCTCACTGGTTCCTCTGTCCAGTCCCGGAGCTGACACTGGGAACTTGAAAGATTTATTTAACAAGGCTTTCCTCTTACTCCCTTATAAAGAGGAAATAACCCCGCTTTAATCTAATTCTAATCACTGGAAATCTTTACAGTAAAATAACAATAGCCAATAGTTGGGCTTCCCTGTTGGTTCAGACAGTGAAGAAACTGCCTGCAATGCAGGAAACCTGGGTTCCATCCCTGGGTTGGGAAGGTCCCCTGAAGAAGGGCATGGCAACCCACTCCAGGAGTCTCGCCTGGAGAATCCCCATGGACAGAGAAGCCTGGCGGGCTGCAGACCATGGGGTTCCAAACAACAGGACATAACTGAGTGACTAAGCACAGCTAATATTTACTAAATGCTTAGTATTTGCTAGGCACTAGGTAAAACCCTCTGCGTGTATTATTTCATTTTAACCCTCAGCCCCTAGTCAATAGCTGTGGGGGAAGAAGGCCTGCAGGAAAGGGATTTGCAGGCTCCAGACCAGCTGTTTCTCAAACACCTTTTTCCACATTCAACAAAAGCGCGTATTATGTGACCTTCATGCATCTCCTTTTAAACCAGGCAACACCCCTTCTGGGTTTAGAATGTCTGCCACAGGGACTTGGGACTTCCCTGGAGGCCTAGTGGTTAAGACCCTGAGCTCCTAATGCAGGGGGCATGTGTTCAATCCCTGGTCAGGGAACTAAGATCCTATGTGCCACGTAGCACAGCCAAAAAATAAATTAAAAAAAAAAAAAAAGCAATGTCTGCCACAGGGACTTAAGGTCAGCAACCAACTACCACTCCTATCAATAATAAAGGGTTGATAACTGTGCCAGGAGCTGTGCTCAATACTGTTGGGATCCCAGAGTACTTTGTTAAAGACATCTCTAATGAAGTATGACTGATCTGTTTGTAAGAAAAGATATTTGAGCAGCTAGAGGGCAAGGACCACCCTGTCTTACTTTTTTTTTTGTAGTAATTTTTGGTCACACAGTAGAGACTGTGCAATCTGAGTTCCCTGATCACTGGACCACCAAGGGGTTCCCTGCCTTACTCAGTTTTTTCCTGGTGGTGCCTAGCAGGGTGTCTGGTGCATTAGTAACATCCAGCAAAAATGTGTGTGGAATGAAGGAGCTGAAAAAGTAAATACAGAGTCCCCCGTGATTTGGCACATCCTACGGACACAAGGACACAATCTTTCCCACCCTCAATCTGTCAGGTCCCTCGTGAGAACCCCTTCAGGCAGGAGACCTGATTCGAAAAGTGGCTGTCACCATTCGGCTGAGATTCTGCCTTTTGTTGCATATCTCCAGTGCTGTTTAATGCTTCCCCTGGGCCATTACAAGGGCAAAGCATTTAGGATATTGGATATTTAGGAGCATTTAGGATAACTGGATAACTTAGACCTGATTACAAGGCCCTGGTGGCTCAGAGGTTAAAGCTTCTGCCTGCAATGTGGGAGACCTGGGTTCGACCCCTGCGTTGGGCAGATCCCCTGGAGAAGGAAATGGCAACCCACTCCAGTATTCTTGCCTGGAGAATCCCATGGATGGAGAAGCTTGGTGGGCTACAGTCCATGGGATTGCAAAGAGTTGGACGACTGAGCGACTTCACTCACTCACAAGGAAAACCAAGAAAACAAACAGTAGAGTTTACATCATTGGACTTACTAAATAATGTGCTGCAGTTCCCACGCTGCCTCACTGACGTGTCTGATCTGGTGTCCCAGCCTCTTTCCTGCCTCATCTTGCTCCATCCTAGTCCATCAGGTCAGAAACTGTATCACACTCCTTTCTACCTCAGGGCCTTTGCACATGCTGTTACCATTTATCTGGAATGCTCTTTTCCTTCCTGTTTGCCAGTCAGCATCTATTCATCTTTAGGCTTAGTTCAGATGTCACTTCCTCAGGGAAGCCTTCCCGGAACCCTCCACTCTTGACCTATGCCCCTACTGTACGCTGACACAGTAGCTCAAAGCTTTATTTTTCGTAGCACTTACCAGTTTTTCACAACCTATCTGCAGTTATTTGATTCAGATCTGTCTCTTCCACTAGGTGGGCATCCCTGGTGGCTCAGTGGTGAGGAACCCATCTGCCAAATCAGGAGACATGGGTTTGCTCCCTGAGTCAGGAAGGTCCCCTGGAGAAGGAAATGGCAACCCATTCCAGTATTCTTGTCTGGAAATCCCATGGACAGAGGATCCTGGGGGGGCCACAGTCCATGGGGTCACACAAGAGTTGGACATGACTTAACAACTAAACAATTTCCACTAGACTGTAAACAAAGATTGAGTCTGCTTTGCTCCCTGTTGTGTCTGCAGTGGCCAGGAAAACAATATTTAATGTGAGCTCAAATTATTTTGTCTCTTTGCTAGACCTCTTAAGCGTGCATTTGGCTGAGGACCCAAGGACCATTCTGGTTTTTAACCTACCTTGTCAGCTGTGGTTCTGATTAATGTGCCTGGTTTCTTAATCTGATTGTATTCATTGTTCTATATCACGTATGAAGTGGTTACTATGATGATTCTGTTTGGCCCAGAATAATGAACCTTTTTGAAATGGACCCCAACAGAATTGTCATCACACGGCTCAAGAGAAACAAAGATGCATGGCTTTGAAACAGCCACTGTAGCTACTGGTATCTAACCAGAGAAGAAAAATCTCAGGTCAAGGTCACCAAGAACAACTCCAGGATCAATGGTATACACAAAGTTCTGGGGCTTCCCTTGTGGCTTAGATGGTAAAGAACCTGCCTGCGAATGAGGAACCAGGTTCAATCTCTGGGTCGGGAAGATCCCCTGGAGAAGGAAATGGCCACCCACTCCAGTATTCTTGCCTGGAAAATCCCAAGGACAGAGGGGCCTGGTGGGCTACAGTCCGTATTGTCACAAGGAGTCAGACACGACTGAGTGATTAACACACACACACACAAGGTTCTAAACCTCAGCCACGTTTCCTGAAATAAACCAAGCTTACCCCATAGTGACCCTCAATCCTTTGCATTTTATTAGCACTTTTTAGGTAAAACTGTTAAGTATTATCTTGTATTCAGAATTTCAGTATTATCTTTATTCAGAATTTCTTTCTTTTGGGTTATTTCTATTTAATAGATCTGTTCACAAACTCTAAAAATACACTTCCATCAGTCTCTTTTGAAGGCCGAGATAATTTCTGGCAGGCAAATTATAGTACAATTCAGTTGCCTCCTTTTTTGGCCACTCTGCATGGCCTATGGGATCCTACTTCCCCAGTTCAGTTCAGTTGCTCAGTCGTGTCCGACTCTTTGTGACCCCATGGACTGCAGCATGCCAGGCTTCCCTGTCCATCACCAACTCCCGGAGCTTGCTCAAACTCAAGTCCATTGAGTTGGTGATGCCATCCAACCATCTCATCCTGTCGTCCCATTTTCCTTCTGCCTTCCATCTTTCCTAGCATCAGGGTCTTTTCAAATGAGTCAGTTCTTCACATCACATGGCCAAAATATTGGGATTTCAGCTTCAGCATCAGTCCTGCCAATGCATATTCAGAACCGCTTTCATTTAGGATTGACTGGTTTGATCTCCTTGCAGTCCAAAGGACTCTCAAGAGTCTTCTCCAACACCACAGTTGAAAATCTTCAATTCTTCGGCGCTGAGCTTTTTTTAATAGTCCAACTCTCACATCCATACATGACTACCGGAAAAACCACTTCCCCAACCAGGAATCAAACCCTCACCCTTGGCAGTGAAAACAGAGTCCTACCCACTGGACTGCCAGGGAATTCCCCTCTCAAGATGAAATATATTGATGACAAAATATAAAGGCTGAAATCTAGTTTTATCTTGTAACCAAAGGCTGCCTCTCTTTCATAGAAATTGCTTATGGACTTAAATAACTAGGGTTGAGACAGATAAATTGATAACACTAAGGTTTCCATTTTTGAAATCATGTACTGTAATACACAAGAATGTGGATGGGTAAGAATAGGTATGGGTAGATACTATAACTCTATGAGCTAAAAGACATTTAGTTACAAAACAACTGGACTTTTTTCAAATCCTTCAGGTCCCTGAAATTGTTCTTAGCATCTCATCAGTGTTCTCTCTTTTCACTAGGTAAGTTGATGTGCAGCCGTGAACCTATCATGAAGAGAAGGAGAAAATTTAATATTTTGTTTCTCAGACAGAAAGTCGGCCTCTCCAGGGACATTTTGGGTTTCTAGCTTGGAGGCAATGGTTCACAGTCGACTCTACACAGCACCTTTCTCAGTTTGGCCCTGTATAAACCAGCCTAGCCTGGGAAGAGAGCAGGCGTTTATAAAGAACATAGCCAAACTTCGCCCAATTTCTCTTTTCAGCACCCTCATTAAAAAGGCTAAATGGGGTGGCTCCCCCACTCTCATGAAAATCATCTCTGAAGTAGCACTGAAACCTTTCAACAAAGGGGCTCTGATACAGCACAACAGAACTTTGATATCGGCAGTGCTTAAAAAAACTGCCTTCCCATTCCTCAGGAAATTAACTTGCCAGGTTTGGTTTCAAGAGAGTAACCTTCCTTATTTCGCTCCTGTGTCAGAAAAAGAAACCCCAAAAAACTATTTTTATTATTAAAAATATTTTTTATTGACTGAAGCTGATCATTATATTCTTTAAAAATTACTTTACAGGTTAAAACAGAAGTTTCAGTCTTCAAGGATTAAAAAAAAAAAATGCATATAAAACTTGATCTTCCAGCGAGCTTTGGTTTGTACAAGTTGATGGGACTACTACTGATCCAGACAAGAGGGAGCTCTGCTCAGCTTTTGGGACAGAAGGACCTCAACTGTCAGGAACCCAAGAGATAGTTTGCAGTTAAAAAGGTTTTATAACATATCACTTCATGGCTATTTACAGAGCCAAGTTCAGGGCTAAAACTACAAGGGAACAATATTTCTCATATATTTGGAGCTGACGCCAATAAGCTACTGGCTATAATGTAAATGTATGCACAGGTTTAAAAAAATCAGATGGCTAAAACAGCATTTTTTATGCATGGATTCTCTATTTGATGTTCACACTTTTAAAGAGCTTCTGGAGCATTTAACCAGAGTCAGCATCTTTATAGAGAAGGCTTTTTCTCTGTTAGCATAAATTCCAAGGTGGCATATTACATGTAATATACAATTAGGTCCCATTTCTTCCACATGAAAAATATTTCTTCCACATGAAAATGGCTAACCTGAAGACAAACAAGATACAGATGTTTAAAAATTAACTTTCGGTTTCAGCTCCCCTTTGGTATTAGATGTTGCTTACAAAGGATTACCATCCTCTTTTTGTTTTCAAGGCTAAGTATTAGGTATGGATGTCTGCTTCCTGCCTTCCACATGGATGAGAAATCAGCTTCTGTGGGAAGGAAACAGAGTTAATCAAATCAAAATCAATGGGCACTGGATGGTGTGCGATAAGCTCCCAGCTTCTAAAAAAAAAATGAACTATACAGTCTTGATTCTCAACAACATAAGGTCATGCGAACTATTATAAATATGAAGACTTCTCAGGAAAGAGAAAGAAGACAGGAAGAGAGGGCTGCTTACGCTTGGTGCGTTCACAATCGTAAAAAATGTTCTTATGCTTAAGTGGAAAACAACTGAGATGATTTTATATTTTAACTTATCAAACTGGCTTCTAAAGAAACTTGGCATAGGAAATGAAGGTTCGATAGAAGGAAACACAAATCAAGAAAGTGCTTCCTGGGTCAATAAGCCCTTTTTAGAAGACTCGAAACCCCATGGAAAGACTTCTTTCCAGACAGACATTCGGATGAAATGCTGACATGGGAGTTTGAAAGCTATATGCATTCACTTCTTTAGGCTTAAAATTCTAGGTACTGAGAACAAGAACTTTTTGATCTGCATTTCTCTTATAAGTAACTGACATTTGACTCTGATTAAATTTACAAGGTGTGTATAAATAGGTCAGGCAAAAGAGAAAGGACTACAGGTCAAACTCATTGCCGTGCTTCTAGATTATCAACGTTCCCAAGTTACTTATTAAATATAAATATAAAGTGAGATAAGGAAAGGTGACTTACCCACGATCACAATGAACACTGAAGTTAACTTTTGTTTTCTTCAGTTACCGAGAGGGGTATTTTTTTCAGCTGACTCTTCTGAGACTTCCATATTCTACAAAACAATTCCCAAATGAGTACCCAGGATGGAACAAGAAAATACTTAGGAGGACAATACACAAATACAGCAGAAATGCCTTTAAAAGACAGTAGGGAATTAATGAAATACAATGAAGCAATTTCATACAACCATCATCCATCTAGCCAACAAAGATGGACTGATTTCCTGCTCATGTGTGGGGCCCCTCTGTCTCTAAGCCTGCAGTTGGAATGTTCTATTTGCTTTACCGTATGCGTGTTATGGCTAAACCCTGGGAGTCAGCTAACGCCCAAATATAACTGGCTCTCTGTCAGCCTTAATATAGACTCTGTGGTGAGCCTGCAGTGAGGACAAGGGTCATCAAGAAGACTCCACAACTCTGAGCAACGCTTTAATTCAGCACAGTGCCTACTGAGGGCGTTAACATGGTTAGGTTTTGGGAAGATATTAAAAAAGAAGATGGAAAGAAGAGGAGGAGGATACTTGGAAAGACACTGGTAAACTCCAGTGGTGAACCTAGGCTTGCTCAGCCGCCTCATCTTAGCACGGGGCCAGCCTTTGAGCCACGTTAGGATTCTTCTCGGTGCTTCCAGACCCCTGGGCTCTTAATCACGCTGCTTTCCTCTCTACTGGGATAGCCTTCCTATGTATTTTACAATATGATGATACTAGCGGGGACTTCCCTGGTGGTCCAGTGGTTAAGACTCCACGCTTCCATGCCTCGCGGCACAGCCAAAAACAAATAAAATTTTTAAAATGATACTAAAATAAAATTTAAAAGATGATTCTGAAAGGGATCCATAGGCTTTTCCAGCCTGCCACAGACAAGGTTAAGAACCTTGACAGGTAATCCCAACAGCTGCCAACTACTGATGAGGGGACTGAGTCCTGTGTTCGGGTCAAAACTCCAACCTCAGTTTCAGGCTGAAACTAAAACCCACCCCACCCCACAGGAGGCCTGCTGCTGGTGGTGTGGCAGCTGTGCTGTCTCACTCATTCCTTTTTTTCCTCTATTTTTAAATTAATGTTTTTTAAAGAGCATGGTTTGAACATATACACATAGACAGATTCCTGTCCCCACCTCATATGTAGAATAGCACATGAACCTTTCAGGATCCTGTCTCCTTTCACTCACTAGTACATCCTGAAAAAGACCCTGATGCTGGGAAAGACTGAAGGCAGGAGGAGAAGGGGATGACAGAGGATGAGATGGTTAGATGGCATCACCAACTCAATGGACATGAGTTTGAGCAAGCTCTCGGAGTTGGTAATGGACAGGGAAGTCTGGTGTGCTACAGTCCATGGGGTCGCAGAGTCGGACACAACTGAATGACTAAACTGACCATCCTGGAAACATCTCCGCACCTAGGACCTTCCTATTCTGTCTCAGGGTAATATTCCATCAGGTGGACAGGCCACAGCTATTCACTCAGATTCTTCTTGCTGGACACTTAGATCAGTTCCTAACTTTGGCTGTTATAAAGCAATGCTGCCATGGGACTTCCCTGGTGGTCCAGTGGCTAAGACTCCACGCTCCCAGCGCAGGGGACCTAGGTTCGATCCCTCATCGAAGAATCTAGATCCCACAAGCTGCAACTAAGAGTTCATATGCCACAACTAAGACCTGGTGCAGCCAAATAAATGAATAAGTAAAAATAAATATTTTTAAAATAATAATATAAAAATAAAGCAAGGCTGCCATGAAAAACTTGTCCATATACCATTTTACATACACACAGCTGTATGTGAATGAGAGAGTCCCAAAGTGATGCTGCCAGGGCAAGTTTTAGACATCGACGGGTTCCTTGCCAGAAGGACGGAAGCACTTTGTGCTTCCCCAGCAATGTGAGAGTGCCTATTTCAGAGACAGGCTTTCAATTAAGACCCTTGTCTTTAGCGACAGATGGCAAAATCCTGGGGAAGCAGACAGGCTGCTCAGAACTTATCCTGCTTCCCTGCTGCAAAAATTAAGAATTTTTTACAAAATTATTTACTTTTTCTGTAACCAGCAATACTCCACTCAAAGGACCAGAGGGGCAGAATTTGCAAAGTGCATTGCCAAGTAGATTTCTGTTAGTTAAATTTTGCTTTCCCAACATCTCTAGAATCAGTGAATAATCCATTGGAAAATATATTACATCTGAAAGCAGTATTTTTGCCAACTAAATGATTATCTGATTCTAGCTGTGGGATGTTAAGCAAGAGATTTAATCACTTTCCCTCTCCTGTAAAAAGAATGGTTGTGATGAGATCTCTCTTCTGGCTCTTTCTAGCTCAAAAATTCTCTTAAACCAAGTTTTCACCAAACTTGAAGAGCTGTAGCATTTTTTCCATCTGCACCTGTGGTCACCCTTCTGCATTCTTCCTGAACTCTCCTACCAGCTCCATTCACGGTATTTACCAAGCATACTCTGTAGCAGGTATGGCCTGTGCTATACCGGGGGGTGGGGGCCAGGATGAGTGATGGAGGCTCCTAAAGGGGCTAAAGCGGGAGCAGAGACCCATGGACGTTCCCAGCTGTCATGTGCTGGGACATGCACTCTGACACACACACCCCAGCGGTGCTATGAGGACAAACGTGAGGGAGCTCCTGACTACATCTGAGAAATTAACCCAAAACCCCAAAGAGGAGGTTAAGAGAAGAACTGGAGGCCATGAGGGCAAGTAGAAGCTGTCAGAAGGATGATTCTGAAGTATAGTTGGTTCTGCTATGACAACTGTTTTGAAAACACGAATTTGTTCCAACTTATCTGATATATTTAAGAATGACTTGAGTTGTATGAGTTTGTTAATGCGTAATTTTTGTCCACAAGAAACCTAGGTGAACTGGGCTGGGTCACGTAGGAATATACCCACCCCTACTTCCAGACCCCTCCAACGCCCACCAGCCCTCGGCCCGGGGGTGTCATGAAACACATCCACACCTACTGCTACGACTTTCCATCCAGTCACCCTCCTTCGACCACTTTCCAGTGAGCCACAGGCTGCAACCTCTCCAACACCCAATGCTACCTGCAAACTTCAGGGCTTTTTCAGGGTAAAGTGCCACATTTATGGCAATATTTGTGTGTTTCTTAACTATTTAACATGCATAAAGCTGTCCTACCATTTAAATGTCCTTTTAAAGATGTGTCAGTGAAAAAGGTTTTGAGGCTATGCTCCTAATCCCATTTTCCCCATAAATTGTATGGTTTTTATTGGGCAGTTTTTGCATTGTGTGGTGATTTTTAGGAACCCATATGTTGCATTATGGCAGCTATAACTGTGGTTATCAAAATACTAAATAAGACTGTGATACAATAGTATATAGCCTTCTTTATTAGTGCATTAAATAATAAGGTCTAGCAGCAGGCCTAATGGTCTGTAATTCTGACACAGTACTTAGTGTACATGCTATTTAAAGATACCAATAATAACTGCAATGTGGTAGGAATCTGTTATTTCTACTAATGATAAGATCATAAGTAGCAGGTACGATGATGGCTTATTTCCTATATTCATAATTGAAGGAAGTGCTCTATTTCAATTAGAGTTAACAAAAATAACCTAATGTGTAATTTTTACCCCCTCTCCATCAAAATTTATGGGTCTTCTGAATTCTATTCAACAAACTCTGATGAAAAAATCTCTGCCCAACAAATCCACAAGGACAGAAAGCAGATGAACATCAGCCTGAAGCAGGGGGAAAGTAAAATGGGGAGTAACTGCCAGTGGGTGCAAGGTTCTTCTGGAATGATGAAAATGTGCTAAAGCTGGATCATGGTGATGGTTGCACAACTTTGTAAATATACTAAACCACTGAATTGTACACTTCTACATGGGGGAAGGTTATGGACAGGTGAACTATACCTCAATAAATGCTGTTAAAAACTTTAAAAACTCTTACCAGTACTTAAAAATGTTCTACCCCAATGTAAAGAAACAACTTCACTGATGCTGCAAAGATTTTGTCAAGAAAAAAATCTTCCTAGGAAATATCGACAACTCATATTTAAAATGGGCAAAGGACTTAAAGACACTTCAGGTTAGTGAAAAGGTTACTGAAAACTTGGTTTAAAAGAATTTTTGAGTTGGAAAGGTCCAGAAGAGAGATCTCATCACAACCATTCCTTTCACAGGAGAGGGAAAGTGATTAAATCTCTTGCTTAACATCCCACAGCTAGAATCAGATAATCATTTAGTTGGCAAAAATACTGCCTTCAGATGTCATATATTTTCCAATGTATTATTCACTGATTCTAGTGGAGGTGATAGAATTCCAGTTGAGCTATTTCAAATTCTGAAAGATGATACTGTGAAAGTGCTGCACTCAATATGCTAGCAAATTTGGAAAACTCAGCAGTGGCCACAGGACTGGAAAAAGTGTTTTCATTCCAATCTCAAAGAAAGACAACACCAAAGAATGCTCAAACTACCACATAGTTGAACTCATCTCACACACTAGTAAAGTAATGCTTGAAATTCTCCAAGCCAGGCTTCAGCAATACGTGAACCGTGAACTTCCAGATGTTCAAGTTGGTTTTAGAAAATGCAGAGGAACCAGAGATCAAATTGCCAACATCCGCTGGATCATGAAAAAAGCAAGAAAGTTCCAGAAAAACATCTATTTCTGCTTTATTGACTATGCCAAAGCCTTTGACTGTGTGGATCACAATAAACTGTGGAAAATTCTGAAAGAGATGGGAATACCAGACCACCTGACCTGCCTCTTGAGAAATCTGTATGCAGGTCAGGAAGCAACAGTTAGAACTGGACATGGACCAACAGACTGGTTCCAAAGAGGAAAAGGAGTCCATCAAGGCTGTATATTGTCACCTGCCTATTTAACTTATATGCAGAGCACATCATGATAAACGCTGGGCTGGAGGAAGCACAAGCTGGAATTAAGATTGCCGGGAGAAATATCAATAACCTCAGATATGCAGATGACACCACCCTTATGGCAGAAAGTGAAGAGGAACTAAAAAGCCTGTTGATGAAAGTGAAAGAGGAGACTGAAAAACTTGGCTTCAAGCTCAACATTCAGAAAACTAAGATCATGGCATCTGGTCCCATCACTTCATGGCAAATAGATAGGGAAACAGTGGCTGACTTTATTTTTGGGGGATCCAAAATCACTGCAGCCATGAAATTAAAAGACGCTTACTCCTTGGAAGGAAAGTCATGACCAACCTAGACAGCATATTAAAAAGCAGAGACATTACTTTGCCAACAAAGGTCTGTCTAGTCAAAGCTATGGTTTTTCCAGTGGTCATGTATGGATGTGAGAGTTGGACTATAAAGAAAGCTGAGCACAGAAGGATTGATGCTTTTGAACTGTGGTGTTGGAGAAGACTCTTGAGAGTCCCTTGGACCACAAGGAGATCCAACCAGTCCATCCTAAAGGAAATCAGTCCTGGGTGTTCCTTGGAAGGACTGATGTTGAAGTTGAAACTCCAATACTTTGGCCACCTGATGCGAAGAGCTGACTCATTGGAAAAGACCCTAATGCTGGGAAAGATTGAGGGCAGGAGGAGAAGGGGACGACAGAGGATGAGATGGTTGGATGGCATCACTGACTGGGTTTGGGTGCACTCCGGGAGTTAGTGATGGACAGGGAGGCCTGGCGTGCTGCGATTCATGAGGTCACAAAGAGTCGGACGCGACTGAACTGAATTGAACTGATTCACTGATTCTAGAGATGCTGGTAGAGCAGAGTACATAGGAGGAGAAGACACCTGAAGGGCCAAGGAGCACATGAAGTTGCTTGTCGTTAGCTTATCAGGAAAATGCAAATTAGTCAATGGCAGTGAGATGCTATGTCAAATATACTCGAATGGCTAAAATCAAACGGACTGACAAAACTGAGGCCAGGGACTTCCCTGGTGGGCCAGTGGTTAACACTCCACCTTCCAAAGCAGGAGACAACGATTTGATTGCTGGGTCCGGGAGGACTCCATACGCCACGGAGTAACTACTACTGAGCCTCAACTACTGAGCCAGCACACGAGAGCCTCTGCTTTGCAACAAGAGAAGCCACTACAATGAGAAGCTGGCACCCCACAAACAGAGAGTAGCGCCCCGCTCACCACAACCAGAGAAAGCCCGTGAGCAGCAACGAAGACCCAGTACAGCCAAAAATTAATGATTAAAAAAAAACCACGGTTGCGTGAGGCTGTGGAGAGCCTAGGTCTTTCATACAGGGCTGGGAGGGATGTAAAATGGTACCAACCAATCTGAAAAATGACTTGCCAGTTTATTAAAAATTTAAATACTATAACTAGCAATTCTACTTCTAGGTATTTAGCCTTAGAGAAATGAAGACATATGTCCATTTTAAAAAAAGGCTTGTGTGTGTGAAATGTTCACAGCTTTACTTATGATAGTCCAAAACTGGAAACAACCCAAATAGCCCATCAACAGGCAAATAAACAAACTGTGGTCTTTTCATACAATGGAATGCTAATCAGCAACAAAAAAGAGTGAAATACTGATAAACAGCAACACGTATGAATCTCAAAATAATTCTACTGAAAGAAGCTAGATAAGGAGTACAACCTGTAAGTCAGTCAGTTATTTGGTCACTTAGTTGTGTCCGACTCTTTGTGACCCCATGGACTGCAGCACGCCAGGCCTCCCTGTCCATCACCAACTCCCAGAGTTTATTCAAACCCATGTCCATTGAGTCAGTGATGCCATCCAACCATCTCATCCTCTGTCATCCCCTTCTCCTCCCAACTTCAATCTTTCCCAGCATCAGGGTCTTTTCCAATGAGTCAGTTCTTCCCATCAGGTGGCCAAAGTATTGGAGTTTCAGCTTCGGCATCAGTCCTTCCAATGAATATCCAGGACTGATTTCCTTTAGGATGGACTGGTTGGATTTCCTTGCAATCCAAGGGACTCTCAAGAGTCTTCTCTGTAACACCACAGTTTAAAAGCATCAATTCTTCGGCACTCAGCTTTCTTTATAGTTCAACTCTTACATCCATACATAACTCCTAGAAAAACCATAGCTTTGACCAGACAGACCTTTGTTGGCAAAGTAATGTCTCTGCTTTCTAATATGCTGTCTGCTGCTGCTGCTGCTAAGTCGCTTCAGTTGTCTCTGTGCGACCCCATAGACGAAAGCCCACCAGGCACCCCCCTCCCTGGGATTCTCCAGGCAAGAACACGGGGGTGGGACGCCATTTCCTTCTCCAATGCATCAAAGTGAAAAGTGAAAGTGAGGTCGCTCAGTCATGTCCAACTCCTAGGGACCCCACGGACTGCAGCCCACCAGGCTCCTCTGTCCATGGGATTTTCCAGGCAAGAGTACTGGAGTGGGTTGCCATTGCCTTCTCTGAATATGCTGTCTAGGTTGGTCATAAGGTAACAGTACAACCTGTATCACTGCATTTACATGAAGTTCTAGAACAGGCAAAACTATTCTCTAATGATAAAAGTCAAATCAGTAGTTGCCTAGGGTGGAGGTAGGGAAAGATTCACTCCAAAGACCATGAGGGAACTTTCTGGGATGATGGAGATGTTCTATGTCTTGAGAGGGATGTTGGTGGTGGTTGTTCAGTAGCTAAGTTGGTTCCAGTTCTTTTTTGACCCCATGGACTGTAGCCCGCCAGGATCCTCTGTCCATGGGATTTCCCAGGCAGGGATGCTGGAGTGGGTTGCCATTTCCTCCTCCAGGGGATCTTCCCAACCCAGGGACTGAACCCACGTCTCTTGCTTGGCAGGCAGATTCTTTACCACTGAGCCTAGTGTTTCCCAGGTGGCACTAGTGGTAAAGAACCTGCCTGCCAATGCAGGAGACATAAGAGACGTGGGTTCGATCCCAGGGTTGGGAAGATCCCCTGGAGAAGGGAATGGCAACCCTCCAACATTCTTATCTGAAGAATCTCATGGGCAGAGGAGCCTGGTGGGTTCTAGTCCAGTGGGTCACAAAGACTTGGACACGACTGAACCAACTTCGCACATATGCACGCCTGCATACAGGCATTAAGGGCTTTCCTGGTGGCTCAGTGGTAAAGAATCTGCCTACCAATGCAGAAGACGCGGGTTCAATCCCTGGTGCGGGAAGACCCCACGTGCTGCAGAGCAACCAAGCCCATGCACCACAGCTACCAAGCCTGTGCACAGGGCTCGTGCTCTGCAACAAGAGAAACCACTGCGATGAGGAGCCCAGGCACTACAGCCAGAGTAGCCCCCGCTCACCAAAACTGGAGGAAGCCCCAGGTGCAGCGATAAATAAATAAGTAAATGGTTAAAAAAGAGGTATTTCAGGGATTACATTGTGGTCCAGTGGTAAGAATCCGCCTTCCTGAATGGGAGGGGAGTTTGGGGGGGAATGGATACATGTATATGTATGACTGGGTCCCTTCCCTGTTCACCTCAAACTATCACAGCATTGTTAATCAGCTATACCCCAATACAAAGTAAAAAAGTTAAAAAAAAAAAATCTACCTTCCAATGAAGGGGCACAGGTTCCGTCCCTGGTCGGGGAAATAAAATCCCACAGACAGAAGGGCACCTAAGCCCTCACGTCACAACTAGAGAGAAGCTGGTGCACTGAAATGAAAGATCCCGTCTGTTACAGCAAATATCCTGCCTGCTGCAACTAAAACACAGTGCGGCCAAAAATAAATTTTAAAAATTTAAACAGATGGTATTTCAATGTCTTGCAGATCTTTTTAATTTTATTTGGTCAGGGATACAAAAAAGTTTAACTCAATGGCTTTCAAGTATCTTGAACTATGTCCACAGCACATCCAACTAACGGACCTGGAATCTCATAGCACCCATCTCAAGCTTGCATTTTACAGACTGGGAAACTGGGACTCAAGTGTCCTGATTTCAAGTTCGATGTTCTTTTCACTATTTATGTCAGGCTGTAAAATCTACAAAGCAGCTTACGTCACTGCTACTGCAATGCTCCTGTGCTCAGAGAAAGCAGAATTAAGGTGTGACACACTCCCCAAAGATTGACAGATTTAGAAAATGACTATTCTGCAATTCCTAATGAAACAACAGATCTAAAGCATAACAATCAAGAAACGCAAAAGTCATTAAGTGAACTACAATAAAAAAGCTCAGGCTGACAATCTCCCCATTAAGTCTGACATCCACAAGTGGGGCAACCAGACATGAGGATCCTCCTGATACGATGCACTAGGCCGCCGACTGGGTGTCACCCATGAGGGCGTAGCGCCAAAGCAAACAAGAAGAACCCAAACTGACCCCAAGTCTCAACAAGTCACTAGACAGAAATACTAGCTTACAGGAATTTGGAGGCTAGAGGTATGTGTGACGCAACAGTGAGGATGGAGTCATCAAGCCTATCTCAGTCCCTGGGGAAACCTACGGGACAATGACCCAGTGCTTCTCCCACAAACAAGTGGCATCAAAAGACAAAGAAAGAAGGGACTTCTCTGGTGGTCTAGTGGCTAAGACTCTACACTCAATGGAGGGGGCTCAGGTTTGCTCTCTGGTTGAGGAACTAATAAGATCCCACGTGCTGCAACCAACACCCAGCACAGTCAAACAAAGAAATATTTTTTTAAAAAATGAAACACAAGAGAAAGAAGAGAGGAGGAAGGAAGGAGAGAAGGAGGGAAGGAAGGAGAAGGAACTGTTAGTGATGAAGAGAGACCTCAGGGATTCATTCAAGTGCAAAATACTGACCTCGATTGAGTATTAATTTGAACAATTGAGACAAATGGGGAGACCTTAAGGTGGTGTAGTCATTAGACAATACTAAAGAGTTACTGTGAATCTGGCTGGGTGTAATAAAAGTCCTTATCTGTTAGAGCTACAGAATGAAGTACATATGAGTGAAAAGACATGATGTCTGTTGTTGTTTTTGCTAAGTCATGTTCAACTCTGTGTGACCCCACGGATTGTAGCTACCGGCCAGGCTCCTCTGTCCATGGGATTTTCCAGGCAAGAACACTAGAGTGCCTTGCCATTTCCTACTCCAGGGGATCTTCCTGACCCAGGGATCGAATGCAAGACGCAAGATGTCTCTTGCATCTCCTGCCCTGGCAGGTAGATTCTTTCCCACTGAGCCACCAGGGAAACCTGACATTATGTCCAGGGTTTGCTTTAAAATGTTTCAGGAAAACACAGGGACGGATGGGGGAAGATGAAACAAAGGCAGAGGAAAGCTGACGGTTACTGGAACTCTGGGATTAGAAGCAGTCTTTCCACTTCTGTACTTGAAATTTTCTATAATAAAATGTCTTTTAAAAATCCCCCAGAATGTACATGCATGTGCCCAGGTAACTGGAAAGAGGAAGTCTGGGTGTGGTGCCATCTGCGGCAACATTCTGTTCCTCCTTAAACCCAGGCTTCGAACCCCTTCCCCCAGACAAGAAAACACTGCCATTCTTACAGAAAGTGACGTTCGCACACAGTGACGGAAAAGGTTCGGATACCTCAGGTGGGGTCAAAAGAAAAGGAAGCACGTACGCTTTTGCTGGTGCTGAGATTCTCAGAGCTGATGGGAAGCAGGGTGCTCAGCTCCAGGTCCGTGACCATCTGACGGGATTCTGCCAGCAAACGCTGAAGCTTACTCGTGGGAGAAAAATCATCCTGGGAACACAAGAGAACGCAAGCACTGATGAAATCAAGAAACACTTTCCAACGTTTATGTCTACAAGAACAATCTGACAGGCACAAACGTCAACTGTTCATGACTGGTTCTTTGACTTTAGGTGTTTGTTACGTGCCAAAGCAGAACACTAAATACTAACAGAACCAAATTTCAGTTCTTTCTCAAAACCTATTTGACTAGGTAATTTGACTTCAACAGAACTTACTACAACTAATTAAGTAACACCCATGTGATAAAAGAATCGTAGGCATTGTTTACCTCTCTTAAATCAACTTGTCAATGCTGTAATTATCAAGTCAAAACACTTACAAAATGCAACTTTAACACTAAAGGCTTGCTAGCTTTTAAATTAATTTTTAATTTTTTGGTCACACCATGGAGCCTGGGGGATCTTGGTTCCCTGACCAGGGATCAAGCCTAGGTCCTTTGCATTGGGAGCACAGAGTCCTAACCTCTGGACCGCCAGGGAAGTCCTCTGTTAGCTTGTAAAAATATACCTTAGTTTGTTCATTCTTGTTTAATTTTCTACATGTGTAAAGTTTTTCACAGTATACAACCTGTGTACAACCTGTGAGTTTTCCACAGTGAATATACAATTAACTATACAATTCAGTGAAAATCTGGTGAGTTCTGGCGCATGTACACACCCATGATGAATACAGGTCACATTTACCATGCCTGTGTCCCTGGGGAATTCCTGCCTCTCAGAGTCCCTCCTTCCCATTCCCAGACAACTACTGATCTGCTTTCTCTCACAAGAGATTAGTTTGCATTTTCTAGAATTTTATATAAATGCACTACATACTTTTGTCTGTCTGGCTTCTTATCTCAGCATAACTATCTTGGGGGTACACCCACGCTATATGTGTATAAATAGTTCATTCCTTTTTATTGCTGAGAAGTATTCCATTGTATGGATAAACCACTGTCTATCTATTCACCTTCTGTAGCATACTCAGGTTGTTCCCAGTTTTTTTTTAACTAGTGAAAATAAAGCTGCTTGAATATTTATGTGGTCATATGTTTCCATTTCTCCAGGAGTAGAATAGCTGGGTCATATGGTAGGTGTATATTTAACTTTTTTTTTTTAAGCAGTTTTTTAATAGAAAGTACCCAAGTGTTTTCCGAAGTGGTTCTGCCATTTACATTCTCGCCATCAGTGAATGAACGCTCCAGATGCTCCTGATTCTAGTCAACACTTAGTACCGTCAATTCATAACAAAGAGAACCAACACTCATCAAAACACCCATTAGCGGCCAAGCCCTACGATATCCCCTTGAAACCAAGGAACTGTGATGCTGTGGGTGTGTGTTAGTTGCTCAGTCGTGTCTGACTCTTTGTGACCCCATGGACTGCAGCCCGTCAGGCTCACCTGTCCATGAGATTTTCCAAGCAAGGATACTGGAGTGGGTTGCCATTTCCTTCTGCAGGGATCTTCCCAACTCAGGGATCAAACCCAGGTCTCCTGCATTGGAGGCAGATGCTTTATTGTCTGAGCTACAAAGGAAGCCCCAACCGTGATACTTTAATTATATTTCTGTAGGTGAAGAAATTGAGGCTCAAAGAAGTTAAATAACTGTACTAAGGTCATTGAGCTAAGACAAAGCAAAATGGGGATTTGAACTCAGATCAGATGCTTTCAAAGCCAGATATCTTCCCAAAATAACCCCCAAAATGACTAAGTTTACTTGAGCTAATTTTCTTTATGACAGAGCTGCGATCAGGAGCCTGTTCGTGATCAAGACACTGGCTCATCCACAACAGTGAGTGTAGAAACCACCTCAGGGCTCCCCCGGTGGCTGTCACGAAGAATTAGCCTCTCAATTCAGGCGGCGCAGGAAAAGTGGGCTCCATCCCTGGGTGGGGAAGGTCCTCTGGAGCAGGAAATGGCATCCCACTCCAGTATTCTTGCCTGGAGAATTCCATGGACAGAGGAGCTTGGCGAGCTACGGTCCATGGGGTCGAAAAGAGTTGGACACGACTGAGAAACTAAACACACACCCACACAGAAATAACCTCACTGCCTGCATGTAGGGGTGTGAACAAACAAACTACGGTTTATTCGGTCACTGGACAGCACATTGAGCAACCATCAAAATGACGAGGCCAGGTCCACAATGTCAACACTGATGAGGGTCACAAAATACTGACAGAGCTGGAAAATCACATTGCAAAAGACATTTATGTACATTTTAAACAAAGTAACAGTACGTGATGTTTAGGTGTACACTTTTATGAAAAACGTAAAAGCATAAAAACAAATGTGGAGACAACTTCATGGTAGTGGTTAACTGGTGGCAGGGGTAGACGGGGCAGAGTCACACATGGAGGTTACTCTTTATCTGTAACATTCTATTTCTTTAACACTTGAAAACTAAAGCAAATACAGCAAAAGGTAAACATGTTAAATCTGAATGTAGGTACACAGTTGCTTCTCCTACTCTTCATTTTCTGTGTGTTTAAACTATTTACTAAAAATAGATACAGCAATCACTTGGAGGGCCTGAGGGACATTTTGCCTGAAGCTAACCTACAGTATGTTTAATGAAAACAGAAGGGAAGTTAAGTATGACTTCAGTTCAATAATGCAGGTAAAGTCCTATGGTTAAAATAAAACCTGAAGAACAGACAAAATTAAGCACGCTAACATAAGCACGCTAACAATACTGCTACAGGAGAATTAAAAGTATACTGGGGAGAAATCTTGCTTGAATAAGCTGGGTATTTCTTTCTTTCTTTGAAGATTTTTTTTAAAAATATGGACCATTTTTAAAGTCTTTATTGAATTTGTTACAATATTCTTCTGTTCTTTGCTTTTTGGCCATGAGGCATGTGGGGTCTTAGCTCCCCGACCAGGGATCAAGCCCACACCCTCCTGTACTGGACCACCAGGGAAGTCTCTAAGCTGAGTATTCCTAAGCGAAATACAAACCTTTTCACTGGGTAGGGCTGCGTCTTTGTTGACTAATAAAATCTTAGATGAGTTCTTTTTATCCGAAGAGGATTCTGTCTCTATCAACTTCTCATCTTCTCTTAAGGCAGATTTTGAAGAACCCAAACAGTGGGACTGCTGGATGGCGATCAGCTCACTGTGAATAATAAAACCAAACAAAAATAGGCATCTTGAAACAATAGGAAACATATGACACCAGTACTCTTATACAGAAAAGCATCTCAACAGGACAAAAAAGAGAGAGATTTTTCTTTTTTGATGAAGAAGCTCAAGTTTGAATAGAATGTTACAGATTTGAATAGAGTATTTATATAAGATATAAATTAATGCACACCCTTCACAGCAAGAAAACAAAATTCTTTGTTAAAGGGTAACTACAGAAGAGAGAATTGTCCTCCTCTCTACACCTTGGGAAAAAAACAGCAAAGAGAGGGTTTGAGGGATAGGATCATCCAAGAGAGACGGGGGAAAGAAATGAATACAACATAAGGTTAAACGTGTAGATTTTAGGTTTTTGGTGAGAGATTGATTTTTGTTAATAGTTTTTTTAAAGTTCTTTTGTGAAAGTTGAATGGCACTGTTATGGGTCCTTAATTCTTCTACAGGATCTCAGTAATTAGAGAACAGACACATGTAGCTAAGTTTCTGGGCAGGTTATTAAAGTCTGGTCTCAAAGTAGAGCCTGGAAACAGGTCCTGGAAACCTCCTTCTCCCACGGACCTTCTGGATCAGTCTGGGCAGGCTGCTGGCTTCTCCGTGCACAGATACACCCCTAGTTGTCAAATGGAATGGAGGTATAGATGTGAAGAACATTCTGGTCAGATGATGAAGTGTGCACACAATTCTTACAATCTAAGGAAGAATGGGAAAACACGATGATCTTTTCTACTTAATCATGCATTTGTCATGCGATGCCTTGGCATGTGCCTCTGCTGGCAGAACAAGAAGTCACTTGAATTATTTCAAGTCAGGGAGGTCAAAAGGGCCTGGAAAGAAAACTCTGAAGTTGCTCTGGAATTTCTTTCATGCCTTAAATTTAATGTATGTCCACTGTGCTCTTAAAACTAACACAAAATTTTCCCTTTAATATATGCGTGTTTTTGTTCAGTAGTGAAAAACAGGAAGTTGTGTCCTGCTGGGATTTGCGATTACTTAAGGCAATCTTTTATTAAAACCAAATATGAACAGGTAACATTTAGTGTAACAACCAATTTTTTAAAAAGCTTTTGCAACTGACAGAATCAGTATATGATTTTTAAATGACTCAGGCTTCTGAACAGGCCAAATGAAAACCCAAACAATGAAAATCTCCCAAAGGAATTTTTAACTATAAAGTCCTATGAAAGTCAATGTGATGATTCAGATAAGGCTCTCAATATACAAACTTTATTCTTTCTATAATTTAAGGTCAAAGAGCAGGTTTTCTTTAAAAATAGCAGAAGTTAGGATAGTGCCCCACAACTAACTACAGGATTCAGCAACTGACAGTGGTATGAGAGGGAAAAGCACAGCATTTGCTGACAACTAATGCATTTTCTTCTCTTAAAAAAAATAAAAAATACAGTCGGATAGAAATGGTCAAAAGGCACAAATTTACAGTTATAAGAACTACAGATTTCACATACAGTAGGATTAATAAAATTTACACTGCTGTAGGCTGTATACAAAAATTGCTAAGAAGGTAAATCCTAAGGGTTCTCATCACAAGGAAACAATCATTTTTTTTCTTTTGTATCTATATGAGATGATGGCCATTCACTAAACTTACTGTGCTCATCACTTCCTGATGTACTTAAATCGTTATGGCAAACACCTTAAATTTAGACAGTGTTCTACATCAGTTATATCTCAATAAAACTGAAAGAAAAAGGCCAATAACTGTTACCAGCTTGTTAAATACAGATTGAAAAGTAAGAAAGTTTGGGAGATGTAAACTGAACGCAAAAACCAAAGCAGTTGGATGTATCATTAAGCCAACGCAGGCCAGGAGGATGTCTTATCTGGGGTCTAGGGAATGTAATCTGGACATGAAAGAAACAGCTTATCGATTCAAAAGGATCCAGGCTGAGGAATGCCCCAGAGCAGCATTCTACTCTGTGAAGTGACCTCCCCATCTGTTTTAAAATAAAACATGTTTGCTCAGCTCATGACAACTGGCTGTGTTGTTAAGCAAAACCTTTGCCTCAGATGCTGTCCTAGGCACAAACTTCTCACCGGAATCAAGTCTGTGCAATCAGAAACTCAACAGCCTGTGCTGTGATGAAAAGAGGAAGCGGTGTGCCAAGGGCAATGTCTGTTGCAAACACTGCTTTCATTTCACAGTGGGCATGAAGTGGCTCCTGTGGGCCTTTTCTATTTCTAAAGTCAGTAAGTAGGCTCCCTGGGCTTCCCTGGTGGCTTGGCAGTAAAGAATCCACCTGAAAACACAGAGTCGTGGGTTCAATCCCTGGGTCGGGGAGATCCCCTAGAGGAGGAAATGGCAACCCGCTCTAGTATTCTTGCCAGGAAATGGCAACCTGCTCTAGTATTCTTGCCAGACGAATCCCATGGACAGAGGTACCTGGCGGGCTACAGTCCATGGGGTGCAAAAGAGTTGGATACAACTTAGCAACTAAACCACAACACCAAGTAGGCTCCCTGAGTGTTTACAAATGTGAAACGAGACTGACCTTGTCGAAGAGTTGTACTTGGTCCCGCTGGCACTTTCTGAACAAGTGCACACAGATTTGTGGCGCACGACTCTCTGTACTTTGGAAGGCTTGAAGATGCTCATCCACTCCACGTCAGACATGTGGCCCGGCGCTTCGATTATGAAGTTACTCGGGTGGCAGCACTTGGACTCCCACATGTCACTTTCATCCACAGAGGCTTCATTTTTGTGGTAACAGGAGACTCCAGGCCTTTCCAAGTGGTCCTGATAGTCAACATCCAGCTTTTCTGGCTGTTTTGAATCAGAACAGCTGGCCAGGCCCAGGTAAACGTTGACGTCATGCCATTTATCATCAGATACAGATGTTGATGTTTCTGAGGGTTGCTTCTCTTCATTCTGAATCCCAATTCCATTCCCTTTGTGTGATTTTGCGTGGATCTTGCAAAATGTACTTTTGTTTTCGGGTTCAATCTGGATTTTTCCTCCCAGAGACCAAGACTTTTGTTTCTCCACTAAGTCTTTTGCAAATAGAGATGAGATAGCAATTACACTTTTTCCCCCAAATGAAGTATTAACCTGTAGCTTCTTCTCTTTGCATACATCACAAGAGCTCTTGTCTGACCTAGTTTGCTGAACCAACGTGGTCTCAAATTTTTGGTCCTTAACCAGTGACTTCTGATTTTTCTCCCTCTTAAAATCGACTTTTAGGTGGTTATTTTCAAGGTCTGATAAACACATGTCTCTGCTATGGTGGCATTACAAAAAACGGGAAGTTATAAGATACACTTGATACTGTCATTCTAAATATTTCACTCAAACCTCATCAGTTGAAACCCTAACAAGACCCATTTGTCTCAGTTGAAAATAGAAGGTAGAATTTTTATATTCTTCAGAGCCCAATTTTAGCCCAGCCTCCTCCAAGAAGTCTCTGTGATCTTTGTGATCACCAAGCCCATACGCCCACTCCACCATGTCCCATCCTTAAGGTCTACTATACATACTGTTCATACTGCAAATCACTATCTTACTGCATGTATGATTTAACTAATCAGAGACAGACTATCCTGTTACAACTGTATGGCTCGCTGTTTCATACGTTATCAATGTATTGTCTAAAGATGCTTAAGGGTGTTTTTCACATATGAAGGCATTTTTAATCCCCCTAGCACCTAGCACGGTCATTAATACACACTCAGTGTTCTGTAAATACTTGTTGACTGATCTGTTATTTCTTTTCCTAATTCTATTAGTTTCACAGTGAACAGAGCTAAAGCCAGAACTGAAAGGCAATGGGGATTCAAGGTATAGAGATAAACTGGACAGTGCCAGATGTGTTTACCATACTGTATTCATTACTATCCCATTTATCTGCTGCATACCTATGCAGCTATGTATTGAAAACCAGTCTAAAGTAAAAATGACACATGTGCATAAAATAAAAATCATTGCGACAAACCTTTTAATACATTGCCTGTTAAAATTCTCATGTCACATGTGTTCAGGTGTTCTCATCTATATGATTCTGATTCTCCTTCTAGAATGGGAAAGGCCACTTTATGTTCTTAAAGAATAACCTCTATCATCTAGGCCAGGTGCCTCCCAGAGGAAATGAAGTACAAAAAGGAAAGAGAGACAACTGGTTAGGGGCTTCTGCCTGCTGGAGATCGCCGGCTTGGTCTGGTGTTTATTAGTAGCAGCTGCAGATACTGGGATACAGAGCGATGGTGTTAGAAGCCCCAGTAAAAGACCTGAAGAAAAGCACAGCGAATGCAGCAAAGTGTGGGGTGAGTCCCCAGCCTTCCAGTCTGCAACAAAACCCCTGCAACTCCTGACCACTCCCACCCTCGAACCCCAGCCCCTAGGGAAATGCGTGTGCCACTGGGCCCAGCTTCTGCCCTTACATGGAGAGATGGGAGTTCCCTGAATGCCCCCTCCTTTCCACCACTCCCTCACTATTCGGTTGGATGAGTGGACTAAACTGAACTGTGGGACAGCTGTATGCTTGTTAATTAAACCACTCTTCATATGTTTATATTTTACTTTTACAGAAACCAATTTAATTCACATACTGCCTGTTATAGGTAAGAGTAGATGTCTTCTTCTATTAATAAGGAAAATGGAAAAATCAAGCTGAGAGCAGAGGTCAGCTCAGCTGAACTTCTACTGCAGTTATTTCTACCATTCTTTGATGTTCTCTCTTTTAGATAAGTATAATACCCAGTATATCTTTATTTTCCCTATTCCTAGCCCAGTGCCTAAAATACTGAGAGTTCTGAATAAATGATTCATCTCTGTAATTTCTACTTTACCTCAAAGCCTTCTATACAACACACACACACAAATAATGTATTTAATGAAATTTATCAAATAGTTTAATTAGGATCATGCCTAAAATTCTAAATCTAGTCTCACTACAACCCAGGATTAAAATGATAATTATTAGCTCACATATATTGTTTCCCATTTACTCCCTGCTATCTAGGGAATAGTAGTAAGTACTGACCCATAGTAGGTACTTAACAAATATTGATGAATGATGGAAATAAATACAATATCATATTTATGGCATCTTACTAAGGTTACCTGGATTCCATGCCCTTTGATTCCTCCATCTTTGAGTCATACATCTGTATTAATTCCTGAGAATTTTCCACATTGAAATTAAGAAACTGCAGATCACGCTGTTGTTTTACGTAAATCTGCCGTAGATATTGATAAATCAATACAAAGTGTAACGACAAAGCTAAAGCAAGCCAACAATTGGGCGTTTCAGACGCTAAAACGTAACAGACAGTGGCTACAGACATATGCTGAGTATGTTAGCTTTCATTTTTCCTGTTAGCACCAAGATTTGTTAGTATAACTAGTCTCCTTTACTATAAGCAAGACTCTATCTGCAAGGTTAATACGATTGATATACCTTTAAAGTAGTCAGGATTCCAGAAGCACCATAAACAGAATCACCAGGCATACACTTTTCCTAATTTGACGTCTGTTTATAAATGTTTCCCACTTAATAGTGAAGAGTGAGTGGGGACGCACCTGTCTCAGATTACGCAGCTCTGCATTCATGCGCTCTTGCTTTGACTTTGCGATATCAAGTAACTCATCTTTCCTTTTTTCTCTCTCTGCTATTTAAGAACAAATATTAAAACATTTTTCACCAGCCACATCAATACACACCTCTTCATTTCTAACAACTGAACGTGCACATGGCTAATTTTTTTTCCCACTCGTTTCTGAATTTTAAAATTGCAAAATGGATGCCCAGGAAGAAGTTTAATCTGTGATTCTAACTAGATCCTTCACCAAATTTGAAAACTTTCACAATATAATTAATGCTAAGTCAAAAAAGTATTCCAAACTGTACAAACTCTATGATCAAATGACGTGTGTGTGTCTGTATGTACATACGCATTGAAAAAGGCTGAGGGCAATATCAAAAGAAAGTTATTCTTTCTTTTGATAGAATATCAAAAGAAGTTATACTTTTTTACATATTACATTGAAATATCAAAAGAAGTTATTTTTAGATGTAAGGATTAAAGAAAATCATTTTCCTTTTTTGGGGGGAGGGGATGAGTTATAAATCTCTAAAATTTAATACTTTATTCTTTACTTATTTATTCACATTACACAGGTAACTTGTAAATGCATTTTCCTTATAAAAATCCAAACAACATATTACTTTTATCAACAGGAAAAAAACTAACATTACAAGGAAAAAAAAATCACTGCTTTCTTCAGTATGTAAGTCAATCTGATATAATCTCACAATCAGGCTATTCCTATGTGATCTTGCAAACCAAAGACTTAAGATACTTGAACCTATGAGGTGACCCCATAGGCAGATAAACTTGTCTTTCCATTTTAATGAAAGCCCAGGACTCCTTTACAGACTTTCTAGTTCTTGAAAATTCTTTTTATCTGATAGGTAATTAAGATTCAGAATTGTCTTGAATATATACTTGAGTATTACACTCAATTTCCTAGCTCAGAAAGAAAAAGAGGTATTTTTTTTTTAATTTTCATTCTTTTATAAAGACCAAAAACATTCTGCTGAAATTGGGACACTTCATTATTACTAGACTTGGAATATGAGAAGTCAATATTTTTAAAACTGTTTCAGAACTTGGCAAATGAGAACCCATAGAAAGGAAAGATCTGAAGTGCTATATGAAGTCTTGCACCAGAAAAAAATATTAGTATTATGCTTAATGAGAAATCATGTCATTCACACAGAAGTGAGAGATCAACAATAAATGTTTCACCTAAAAAAAACCCACTATCTTTATAAGAAGTTCAAATGAAATGCACAAAATAGCCCTCTATTACATGAATGGATTTTGAGTCAATCAGATGCAGCCTAAATCAAAATGTGCAACTCCTATGGTTTATTAATAGTTTCTTTTCCACGGGTCATTTTCCTCATGGATGAAGAATACAAATATTTATTTTATCGTTGCTTTACATTTGGAACATCACAGAAACCATCCAAGGACAAAGGCATGAGCTTTGCTGGGGATGGAGACACTACCTAGACAGCTTTTCTGCCAAGTGCTTGCTGGTAATCAGAGCAGGGCCAGGTGGAATAAAGCATGAGTGACCTGTGAAAAGCCACCACCTCCTATCCAAACACGCTTAATGCTCAGCCCTTCCAACCCGGGTCTGCAGCATCATCTTATTTCAAAAAGGTAATCCACATGCACAGAATGGAGGACATGGCACAGTGAAAGCCACTGCCTCGGGTTTAAACTACTACCTCTCATTTCTGAATTTATTTCCTTGCATTAGTTGAGTCAACACCATAACAAAAGCCTAAAAAAGTAGTGCACTTGCAATATTTATGAAGCCCCATTTAGTTTGTATGAATTCAATCCTATGCACAAAGAAAACAATAAAAGAGGGGCCATAGCGCCTCTCACAGGGGAAGTGATGCCTATCGGGTGTCTAGGCCTCCTGGCTGCTCTCTGTTCTACCCACCTCTCATTTTCAACAGCATCTAACATGCTGGTGCCTTCCCAGTGTTTAGTGATACTTCTTTAGGGCACAGCACGGCTCCCTAAACAAAAGCTAACGACTTTATCTGGCATTGAAAGGGCAATTCTAAATGTATTTCAGTACTGCCTTAATCTGTCTTTAGAATAATCTACTGTTGCATAAAACAGAATTGTTTCCTTAGATCTGACAGTTTCCTACATGGCTGGATTATCTAGGGACCAAAGTGGAGTGGGTCTGCCTATTTTCACACGTTGGTTACTGAAAACAAAGAAATACGGAACTCTCTGCTGACACCTGCCTAAGCCAGGCAGCCTAAGGACAGCAGCATAAAGGCAGGGGCGCTGGCAGTCTGGACCTGCTGAGCTCCGGTCAGGCCACTATGCCTTTTACTGCCTGAAAGACCTTCACTCAGTCTTACAGAACTCTCAGGACCACAGAAATGTAAACTAGCATCGTGGTTTTTTTTTAAAAAAAAAAACTTCTCATAAGCAACATGTACAAATGAAACCTGTCTCTAAGCCTATGTGAAGAACTTCAATAAGAGAGAAAATGAAGTTTTGAATTAAAAGTACATTTCTAAGGCATCTTCCAATCTCGAATAAAATGTGTTAATTTTCAGCCATGGCACCTGAGAGCATATTATCACGTTAAGCCTTTAAACGGAGAAGGCAATGGCACCCCACTCCAGTACTCTCGCCTGGAAAACTCCATGGACGGAGGAGTCTGGTGGGCTGCAGTCCATGGGGTCACTAAGAGTTGGACATGACTGAGCGACTTCACTTTGACTTTTCACTTTCATGCACGGGAGAAGGAAATGGCAACCCACTCCAGTGTTCTTGCCTGGAAAATCCCAGGGACAGGGGAGCCTGGTGGGCTGCCATCTATGGGATCGAAGAGTTGGACATGACTGAAGCGACTTAGCAGTAAGCCTTTAAAAATTATTTTTAGGCATAATTCACTTTTATCATTTAAGTGGACAAAAATTGTTCTGAGACAGTGGTTTGAGCAGAAAAAATGTTTAAGAAATCAGCTTAGGAAATGATTAAAAAAATTATTTCACAAAATGGATTTATTGGAGTATTAGCTAACAAATTACATATACTTTACCTAGTAATACCTAACAGAATGAGTAAAAATAGATGAACCAAAAGAAAAGGAGGTTATTTATTAAAATATCTTGTAAACTTTTCTCCATCGTCTGACCTTTCATAGCATTTGTATAACACTAAATTCTCTGTGGGCCTTGTGCTTCCTGGTCACTAACAGAGTGCCTGGCACATATACACTGATCCAAAGACTGTGTGAATTCAACTGTAAAGCCACAAATATACGTATCTTTATGTATACATCCAAATGTATGTATATCTTTATATATGTATCTTTAGCTGCGGGCATGCTGTATAGTCCTAGAAATAACAGAAATAGTGACCTCTAGTGGTAGAAAACTGCACTTCTCCTATCTTAATCACAAGAGATTAAAATGAAGAATTCCACTTTATTTGAAAAAAAAAAAAAAATGTAACACTGTATCCTGTCCTTTAACTTATAGAAATGTATTCTCTTCCTAGAAGGAAGAACATTGAGGGCATGTATGAGTAGACCCAAAAATGTTCATTTAATTTCTATTTGGAATTTTATCTCCAAATCTATGATTTTCTTAATACAAACTACCAGAATTAAAGTCCAAAAAAATCTTGGCTGGCAGGGCCATAATATGGATCAGATCTATATATCAGTGATTCTCAGTTGGGAGTAGAGAGAGGGGCTACATACTCTAACATACTGGGGTGAGTTGGGGTTAAAAGTGCAGGAGAATATGGCAGCCAGTGGAGAAGTGTGTGTACAATTTTTACATTACATATTATTGACAAACTTGCTTTCAAATCATGAACAACTCATCTCCAATTTTATTATTTTGGGGTCATACTGATGTAACAAAACACATGAAGTTTTCCAACTGTAATAATTACGGGTGATTTATTTGGAAAACTAAAAAAATGTTGAATTCCTAGTTTTTACCTAGTGTTTGCAAAAGTATGAACATCCTCCCTTCTTTGGCTCGTAAGATTCTTTCTTAATGAATTTTTAAGCCAAGTGTTACATTTTTAGTAAGAAGTATAGTCACATACTCAAGCTGGAAGGGAGAGCAGCTCCTCATTTTACAGAAGGGAAAACTGAGTTAACTGGGAAGTATGATGACAGCTTTAAAATGTCCTGCATGGTCTCTCTTCGTTTCTCAAAGGGTGTTAAAATTAATTACATAAATACATATAGTATTTTGACGCAGGCACAGTTCATTTAGCTCACCATGGTAGTACCAAAGAAAGTACAGGTTACAAAATATATATAACTATTCAATCACTTAAACAATCCATTTTTACCAGTAAAGACCAATTCGTCATGCAGGCAACTCTTCTCTTGCTTGAGGCGAATGATCTCTTCTCGTTGTTCATTATTTTCTGTTGTCTTTTCATTTAGATCCTCTTCACAAATAGAAGGGGAGAAAGTCCTCAAATAAATACTGGTTTCTAGAGGAATATACACTGTGAATACCTCTCATGTCCTTAGCACCCACTTCCAATCCATATGAAGTCCTGCTGGATCTACAGCCAAAATGTCCCATTTCTGACATTTCACTGCATGCTGCCAGTGATCCTGGCCAAGGCTCCCACTGTCTCCCTGCACAAACTTTGCCTCTTCCTTTGCAGCTTGACGTCCACAGAGCCATCAGGGCCATCTGCTGGCATCACTTCTCTGTTAAAAGCCCTCATACTACATTTAGGATGAAATATAAACTCATACCCTTAAGCCCTGTACAGCCTGGCCGTCCTTTCAATCTGTTCCTTTCACTTGCCCCGACCTCCGAACCCACCCCAGGGCTTTTGCATTTGCTGTTTCTTCTGCCTGGAAGCTCTTGGCCCAGATTTTTACATGACTAGTTCTTCCCATCATCCAAGTTTCAGCTCAAATGTTCTCTGCAAAGATGTCCTTCCAGCACGCCCAAACTAAATGAGACTCTGTCCCTTACTCTCTGGCCCACTATCCACGACCCTGTTTTTATTTTATATTTTTTAAACAAATGTTAAATTTCTAAAATAAGACGTGAAAGTTGATAAAACAGACTTCTTTTTACTTTTAATCTTACCTAGGTATACATAACATTCAATAAATTTACTGAATGCCTACAATATACTCCAAGGGCTGTGTTATTAGAGTCCGTCCCTGCTGTCAAGAGGCTAATAGTACGATTATGGTTTTAGATGAAGCTACAAATGGACACAAAATTATCATTTGCCAAGAGTCAGGGCATCCTTAGAACAAGATTTTAGCAGGTGGACTCTTTTAAACTAAACCTGTCACAATAAACCTTTCCCAATTTCAACAGTAACTCCCTGCCTCATAAGGGGCCCCGCCTGGGACAGAGGCGGAGTAACCACACCACTGCACCGCTTTGTCATTCTAAGGCTGCCTGTTCCACTGTAAGAGTCAGTCCTCATGTCTAACTGATGACCACTTACAAATGCAATCATCTGGATGTGGAATTAAGACCCAGATAGCTCCTGAATCCAACAGCTTCTGCGATACAGCTGGGAAAAGCCAGAGACAAGTGGGCCTCCCCCTGTACCCTCTGAAGACAAACGCAAATTTTTACTCTATCACCTAGATCCACCTCCAAGCATGTAGCACTAACCTATCTACTGTATCCAACCTTTGTTTCATTAGAAAACTTCCAGGAGTAGAATAAACCATGGAGTTACTGTGAGAATGAAAACAGAAAAAGGAGGACACAAAAGGAATTCTCCCCCAAATAGAACATCCATGAACAGCCACTCTGGTAGTCTGTGTTGTAGGTGGCAACTCCTTATCCCTCCCTGCATTCATTCCTCAATTTTTTTTTTTTTTTAATTTCTCCCACGAAAGGGCAGAGGATATTTTTCCATTGCCTGACTCTGGCTTTAGCTATGTGATTCACTGTGGCGCAGAATGAAGGGCAAGTGATGGTGTGCCAGGCTTCCTTCTGCTTCCTCTCTTAAGTTTCTGCCTTCACCATGGGAAGAAATGGCCACACTACCCAGCCGGGGAAAAGATGCTCCAATGGGCCCAACAGAGATCAGCCAATTCCCTAGTGGCTTCCAGATAAATGAGTTTATCAAAGGATACCACTGAGATACCATCGTTGGTTGCCACAAGGCATATAGTAGCAACAGTTAACTGGTACAGCAAAGGCAGGATTATTTTTTTAATATAATGCATTAGGCAGTTTTCCCCAACTCTTGCTATTTATCTTATAACACAGAAACTGCTGCATAATTCTATGTAAATGAAATGAACATTTCATGATGGGGCCTAATGCTAACAACAGACCTCTTCCCAGTTATCAGATTAAGTGAACTCAAATGAAGAAATATATTCCCAAGATAAAACACCTATTTTTAGGCCTCTTCCTTACCTTTTAATTTATTGACTTCAATCTTAAGTGCCTTTAATTTCTGCTTATAATCTTGCTTTTCTTTCACAATACAGGTCTCCACCATCTTAGCATCACGTAAGGCATGCTCTAACAATTTAAATTTACCCGAACAGTCAGCAATGTGATTGACTGCCTCAATAATATCTTTGTCCTAAAACCCAAATTTGAAAACTGTTACATTTTAAAATGCCAACTAAACAAGATGACACTTACTGAAATCTCATTGTTGAGTAGGGATAAACTGTGGGATTGGGATTGATGTGTACATACTACTATATATAGACTAGGTAACTAGTAAGAATCTGCTGTATAGCACAGGAAACTCTACTCACTACTCTGTAGTGGCCTATATGGGAAAAGAATCTAAAAAGGAGTGGGTATATGTGTATATATAACTGATTTACTTTGATGTACACTTAAAACACAGAACATGGTAAATCAACTGTGAAAAGTGAAAGTGAAGTCGCTCAGTCGTGTCCGACTCTTTGCGACCCCATGGATTGTAGCCCACGGAATTTTCCAGGCAAGAGTACTGGAGTGAGTTGCCATTTCCTTCTCCAGGGGATCTTCCTGACCCAGGGATCAAACCCAGGTCTCCCACATTGCAGGCAGAGGCTTTACCTCTGCGCCACCAGGGAAGCCCTAACTGTACTCTAATAAAAACTAAAAAAAAAAAAAAAAAAACGGCCGTGTCATGTAATTGTGTACCCAGTTTCAATCCAGCGCTTTCCATGTGTTAACTCAGTTAAGCCTCACAGTAGCTATCTGAGGTAAGAAATATTGTTATTCCCCACATGACAGGAGTCGACAGGAAGTTGGCCACAATTACACAAGCTGGGCTTGCCTGGCGGCTCAGGAGGTAAAGGATCCACCTACACTGCAGGAGACCAGGGTTCGATCCCTGGGTCGGGAGGACCCCCTGGAGGAGGAAATGGCAACCCCCTCCAGTGTTCTTGCCTGGGGAATCCCACGGACAGAGAAACCTGGTGGGCGACAGTCCATGGGGTCACAAAGAGTCGGACACGACTGAGTGACTAACCACAGCACAAGTCAGTGACAGAGTTTCGATTTGAACTTGGCTGGCTGGCCCCCCAAACCATGCACGAACCACCAGTTTGCAGTCTCAGAAAGTCTAGAACCAAACATTTGATTACCTCTGAAACTATAATAGCAAGCAGTAGGAGGACTGGTGGTCCTGGAGGGGGCTGTATTTTCTGGATTACAGATAAATCCCAGAGGCCCTCTCTTCCTTTCCTTCTTTTCAGCTTCTTAAGACGACAGACTCCAAGACCTCATCCCAAAACTACCCAAGCCAGAACCTCTTATTGTTGAAGTGGTTGTTTTAATTATGTAAAAGGTGTCTATTTGCTTGTTGAAAAGCAATTTAAATAACACCTGAAGGTATAAAAATAATAAGTAAAAGTACTCCCCCCACCACTCACAGGGAATATCGATTATCAGCAGGTTTCACCTTTGCTTAAGGACAAAGGTTTCTGTGGTAGCATCATATATGTGTTCCTAAAACACTTCACAGTTTGCATATCTCACATTAAGAGAATTTATGGAAAAAATAGGGTTGGGGCAGATCATTAAAAAACCGACAGGGGTTGGGATGCAGGAGATGGAACTTTGTGATCAGATGGAACAGGCCTTGAAGACCGAAACCCACAGTGGAGTTCTGCCTCCTCTTAATGCCTTGGGCACATCATTTTAAACTTGTTTCCCTCATTTCTAAAACCAGAATTAAAAAAAAAATAGAGAGAATAATATTGATAGCTCAACCTATCTGGGTTGCTGTGGGACTTAAGTAAGATAAGGTACATGACTATACTTTACCGACCACAAGGTGCGTGGCACATAGAGGTATCATTATTCTGAATTACCTTCAGCTTTATCATGGTGGTGAGAGCCTGTTCACGAGCTTGCAGTTGTCCCACTTGAGCAGAAAGTTCCACTAATGTGTTGCTGAGATTTTCATTTCTAGCCTACAAGGAAAAAAAAAAACAAAATACTAACCCAGTCATTTAAAAGCTTTCACTACTCTCACCAGCCATAATCTGTGCTCAATCTTTCTGTTTTTTCTTTAACCTTTTCAGTAACAAAGTGAGCTATTTAAGCAGTCATCAAAAAGCAACACAAACATCTATTTCCCCATCATCCTCTCAGTTCTTATGTTTCCCTTCTGAATTTTATCAGTTATGTTTATAAACATGCCTACTTCCTAATGGCCTTTTATGTATACTTTCAGGTTGGTGAGAAAGAGGAACATGAACGGAAGAATGAACGGCAACTGGATTAGTGAGAGATTTCCTTTGCTAAAATAAAGTAGCATTAGGAACTTCTGTGCATCTTTTTTACTTTATGTTGAAATAACTTCACACTGAGGTATTCTCACTTATCAGGGATTTTTTAAACCATAGATCTAGATTTGATGGAGGAAACTTGCATATTACTAAGTGAAAGAAGCCAATCTGAAAAGGCTACACACTCTATGGTTTCAACTACATGACATTCTGGAAAAGGCAAAACTATGAGATCAGGGGTTGCAAGGGACTGCAAGAGCAGAGAGGGTTTTTAGGGTTGGGAAAGTATTTTACATGATATTACAATGGTAGATACAGGTCATTATTTGTAGAAACCCACAGAATGTACAACACCAAGAGTGAACCCTAATGTAAACTATGGACTTCCATGTCTCACCCAATGATGTGGCAGTGACATGTCACTGGTCACAACAAATGTATCAATTCCCCTGGGATGCACGATGTCTACAGTGGAGGAGGCTAGCTGGGGGAGGGGGCGGGGCTGGAGGTGTTTATGAGAAATCTCCGTACATTCCACCCAATTTTGCTATGAACCTAAAACTTCTCTAAAAAAACAAAGTTTATTAATTTAAAAAAAGAAAAAATATCTCCCTGCTACAGACTGAACTGCATGCCCCCTCAAATGCATATGCCGAAGCCCTAACTTCTAAGGTGATGGTGTTTGGGGGTGGGAGCCTTTGAGAGGGAACTAGGTTTAGATGAGGTCATGAGGGTGGGGCCCTCAGGATGGGATCAGAGCCCTCAGGAGAAAAGATACCAGAGAACTTGCTCAGGTGCTGTCTCTCTCCCTGTGACACCAGGACATGGTAAGAAGGTGACCATTCCATTTACAAGTCAAGAAGAGAGCCCTCACCAGAAACCAACCAGGCCGGCACCATGATCTTCAACTTCTAACCTGCAGAACCGTGAGGAAAAAAATCTTTTATTTAAGCCTTCCCCCAGTCTATGGTATTTTGTTATGGCAGCCCAAGCTGACTAACATACTTCCATTTTTTAATTCAACATATCAAGAGATTCTGGGGTTTCCTTGTGGCTCAGTTGGTAAAGAATCCGCCTGCAATGTGGGAGACCTGGGTTCGATCCTTGGGTTGGGAAGATCCCCTGGAGAAGAGAAAGGCTACCCACTCTAGTATCCTGGCCTGGAGAATTCCATGGACTGTATAGTTCATGGGGGTCGCAAAGAGTCAGAGAGGACTGAGCGACTTTCACTTTCACATCAAGAGATTCCATTAATAGTGTTCACTTATTTTACAGCTAGAATCTGTCTAGAAGAGTAATCTGAAAAAAAAATTTAAGACATAAAATAAAATCTATATAATTATTATGAGTTATTAAGATTCACTATATTACCAAGATCTATACTGGTATCATTATGAAACAAGAACATGAAGGCAGTTACAACAACAGCAAAAAAGGCTTTCTCAGGCTTCCCTAGAGGCTCAGTGGTAAAAATCCACCTGCCAATGGATGCGATCCCTGGTCCAGGAAGATCCCACATGCACCACGACCACTGAGCCCGTGAGCTGCACCTACTGAAGCCTGTCCACCCTAGGGCCCTTGCTCTCAGACAAGAGAAGCTACCGCAATGAGAAGCCCGTGTACCGTAACGAGAGAGCAGCCTCCACTCTCTGAAACTAGAGAAAAACCCTTGCAGCAACAAAGATGCAGTGCAGTAAAAAAAAAAAAAAAAAAGATAAATAAATATTTTTAAAAAGGCTTTCTCACTGTGCCTCTCAAAAAAGCATGAGCTCAAAAGATATTTGATGACTCATCAGCCAGGACTAAAAACTGAAAGATCACCCTGACATTTTGTTCCCAATATGCCACTAACATGAGGTAGATATCTGTTTCATCAGATTAGACACAGTTATTCAGGAAACATCATTTGAAGCTGCGTGATGATACTGATCTCAGATTTTGAGAAAGACTTTTTAAATTAACCCACTGTTGATAAAAGGAAGGATGCTACCAAACAAATGGCCTAACAATTAAGAAAGAGCTGTAATGAAGCTTCATCTTCAAGACAAAACAACACTAGGGGCTAACCAAAGCTCACCATCAGTATAAAACTGGGACACTGAATGGATGGGTATACTTTTATACACACATACACATTTAATGGAAATATTTAAGTCTATGAACTACTTTAAAACTGAAACACAAACAGAATTTGGGCTAGCCAAGCTTATCTGAAAACCAGTCTCACTGATTGACTTTGTCGTACAGCAGAAACTAACACAACATTGTAAAGCAATTATACTCTAATAAAAAATTAATTAATTAAAAAAATAAAACCAACCTCAAGGTCTTCAGAGAGGAGAGAGGAATGGGTTGCCTTTTGGGCCATCTCCTGAAGCTGTAGTTGAGTCTTCTGAAGAGTACTCTGGCATTCAATTTGGTTCGATTCAAGGCTTTTTACCTTCTTTGTGAGTGACTTGATTATTTCAGTTCTTTTATGTAGTTCACCTGAGGGAGATTATTTTCAGGCAATGGTTAAGAAGTAAGGGTGCTAAGGAATCTTTCAAAGGTTAATTCTTCTTTGAAAAGTTTTTATTACGAAATGCACGACACTGTACCCTAGTCAAGAAACAGGACACTAGCAACAACCCAGAGCCCCGTATGTCACTCCCTGCAGTCTCTCCGATTTCCCACCTGCCAACCACCATCCTGAGCTTACTCATTTCCTTGTTTATTATTACAGGTTTACTATCTTTGATCACATCCCTAAAAAATAGTTTAATTGTGTGAATTCTGTTTGCTGTTTTTCACTTAAGATTATGATTCTGTGAATTCTCTAGTGGTCCAGTGGTTAGGACTCTGCCCTTTCACTGCCAAGGGCATAGGTCTGATCCCTGGGCCGGTTACTAAGATCCCACAAGCTGCACTGCAGGGCCAAAAAAATAAAAGATTATGATCCTGAGATGTGTCCATGTGGCCGTGTAACTCCTTGTGGACTGTCATTCCTACATAATAACATTATGTGATTATGCCAGCATTTACTTATACATTCTACTATTGATGGTCATTTGGACTGTTTCCACTTCACAGCTATTATGAACGATGTTGCTCTGAATATCCTTGTACAAGTATCTTTATGCTTTTGCAAGAGCTCCTAAATAAAACGTGGTCCCTCAGACCAGCAGCACCAATATCAACTGTGAACTTGTTAAATATGCAGATTCTTAGGCCACAGACCCACTGTATCACAATCTACTTATTAGTAAGATCCTGAGGACTTCCCTAGTGGCTCAGATAGGCCTGGGTTGGATCCCTGGGTCAGGAAGATTCCCTGGAGAATGGAATGGCCACCCACTCCAGTATCCTTGTCTGGACAATTCCATGGACATAGCCGAGTGGGCTACAGTCCACGGGGTTGCAAAGAGTAGGACACGTCTGAGTGACTAACACTTTCATTTCACTTTTAGGTAATTCACTTGCATACTGAAGTGGGAGTATACTTCCAGAAAGGGAAATGCAGAGCCATAGCTTGGTATATCTTCAATTTTACCAGAATTGTCACGTGATTTTTCCAAAGCAGTTGTACTAATTGACTCTCCCACCAGCAGTCAATGAATCTTCCCTTGCTCCACAATTTTACCAGTACCTGATATTTTTTCGCCAGTCTGTTAAGTGTAAGAAGTCTCATTATGGTCTTAATTTTCGTTTTCATTTCCCTAATTTACGAATGAGAACTTTTTTGTAAATTTATTGGCCAGTGTTCCATGAAACGCCTATTTAAATGTCTTGATTTTAAAACCAGATACTAACGGTTATACAGGCAGACCTCTGAGATATTGTAGGTTCAGTTCCAAACCATTGCAATATAGGGAATATCATAATAAAGTGAATCACACAAATACTTTGGTTTTCCAGTGCATATAAAAGTTATGTTTATATGGTAGTATATTGTAGTCTATTAAGTGCAACAGCTTTATGTATAAAAATCAAAGTGTAGACCTCAATTTAAAAATACCTCATTGGGACTTCCCTGGTGGTCCATTGGTTAAGACTCTGTGCTTCCAATGCAGAGGGCACAGGTTTGATCCCTGGTCAGGGAACTTAGATCCCAAATGCTGCATGGCATGGTCAAAAATTAAAACAAAATTAAATTTAAAAAATAAAACAAATACTGCATTATATGTATATATGTGTGGGTGCATACAGTTAGGGTAAAATCAGACAGTCATCAGGAAATTGAAAAATTAATCATATTTAGACTGTCACATTTACAGAATCCTTTGTGTAATAAAAGCAAAAAAAAAAAAAAGCAGGGGATATATGTTTATTTCTTTTATTTTTTTGACTGTGTCGGGTCTTAGTTGCAGAACCCAGGTTCTCTGGTTGAGCCATGTGAGCTCGGTAGTCGTGGCATGAAGGCTTAGTTGTCCCATGGCATGCAGGATCTCAGATTCCTAACCAGGGATCGAATCCACATCCCCTGCATTGGATTCTTAACCAATGGACCACACAGGAAGTCCCACTTTTCTATAAACAGATCTAGTATTTCCTCCTCTAGGACATTCTAGTAATATTAAGATAGTGTCAATAGAACAGTCAGATTTTAGGATAGCACCAAAAGGATGACAGTTAAAATACGGTACAAAGGGAAATTTTTGTAAGCCACTTTCGAGGTTGCTGTAATTTTAAAAGATGACTGTTTTAAGTACTTGAGATCAAGTTCAATACCAAAAGTTTAAAATCTTTGAGTCAATTCAAAAGGAATGGTCAGTTCAGTGGCATCTTCATTCATATTCTAGCTCAAAACTAACTCCCTTCAGGTTTGCTCTTGACCCTCCCTGTCTACTGGAGCTGTCCCAGCACTCTTTCTACAGTTAAGTATTAATACTTTGCTTGCCCTACTTTAATTCACATTGTGTTTGTCTGTTCTGCTGTGAATCTTCATGAAGTCCTCCTATCTTCAATTAAACTCTAGGACAGCAGGGACTGTGTTGAGATGTTCCTTCTCTATTTTTCACATGAGCCCTTTCAGTATGCTGGCATGTACCAGTGCTAGATGGATGATGCTGAATATATGTTTGACCTTCTAATTTGCTGCAACGTTCTTCCAAAGTCAACACTTTCTGCCGATCCTCTTCCCATGAAAGAAGTTGTCTCTGATGTACTGCAACCATATCATTGAGCTCTCTATCTCGATCTTTCAACTCTCCAATGAGCAGCTGCAGCTCTTTCCGTTGTTTCTCAATAGTGGAAATCTCAACCTCTGACCCGATGTTCTAAATATAGAAAGTAGATTCATGTCAAAATAAAACCATCGACATAAATCAGCCAAAGTATATTTTCCAAACAATTATATTGGGTTGGCCAAAGGAATTTTAGGGCCAACTCAGTATCTTCTTTTGCTGCCAATTCAAGGTAGCAACTTGAATCAAGAAATTTTATTTCTTGATTATAACATGGCAGCAAAATTATGTATATTTAACATATGCTAACATCTACTATGCACTCTGTCTCTATCATTTTCTGTCATACCAAACACACTACTCTTAAAGAACAGGACCAGCTGTAAAACCTCCATTGGTTAATCACAGATAAACCCATTTCTGCATTTTTTTCCTTTGCTGTCAACCCTCCTTGTATCAATCAACAATATTATCCCCCATCTTATACCCCCATCTAGCAATTCTAGAACAATCAAGTAAAGGGAAACAAGAAGTAAGTGTTGTTTAAATATAACTGGTCCAAATTCAACATACCTACTTAAAAACAAATTTTGTAAAGGTAAAATTTCAAACATACACAGAAGATAAAAGAACAGTATAATGAACTCACATTTGCTCAGTAGCTAGGTCTTACTACTATAAAAAATTTTGCAATGTTTCAATTTTCCTTTTTCTTTTTGTTGTTGATAAAAAATATATTTTACTTTTAGATACTTTGGTATGCCTCTCTAAAAATGAACATTTTTATATAACCAAGATGCCATTTTCATGCCTAACAAAATTATCTACAATAATTTCTTTTAAGCATACATCATTTGAAAGTCTAGTGCAGTCAAGTAAGTGGGAATCCAGAATGAGCCACTTAGTGGCTCCAAGACCTTGGGCAAGTTACTTAACTTTCTTAAACCTTAGTTTCTTTGCTGTGAAATGGTAGTAACACTATTTCAATTTCTTAGAGTTGTGTGGATTAGGCAAGATAAGGTCTGTAAAGCACTTCCCATTGTGTCATTAAAAATGACACACTATTGTGTCTTTAAAAATTAATTAACAGTTAATCTAAAAAAGAAATGGAAAAATTTTTCCAGCCAACCTGAGGATTATAACCTGGGAGACAGTCTTTCAAAAAGCTCTGAGAACCATTCTGCCTGTAAAATGTCAAAACCCAGTTACATATGTTTCTGTTTTCAAGACAAAGGGTTGAAAATATATCAAAATAATACACTCACCTTTACGAAGTTCAGTTTTGCACAGACAAGGCAAGTGGTGGGTCATTGTGACCCCTTACATGATTGAAAAAGGAATGCTATCTACTAAGGAGTTGCTTGCTAGTTCTAAGAAAAAAACCACCATTGTTTTTTTTTTTTGTAAGCAGGCATTCCTAGGTCTTCTAAAGGGATCTAGCTAATGTATAAGGGGGATGCACAATACACACCAAAGGGGAGAAGGGTGTGGCTCAAAGTGCAGAGAAAATTTTATGTTAAAATTTTCATGTCCTGCCTTAATAAAATTTTGTTCCATCCTAACCGATCAACAAACATTAGCTATTATTAACAAATTATTAGCAAGACTGTAAGTCACATTCTGAAGTATGGCACTGTCCCTATCTAAGAACTAGAGAACTAAAAAACAAAAAACTGAATCATTATGCTGTACACTGAAACTAACGCAATACTGTAAACCAATTATACTCCAATTAAAAAAAAAAGTGTTATTGTTTACCAGAGACCCATGTACATCATTATTGTTTTCTGAATTATAAGATTTGTAGAGAAATAATAATGACGAATGAATTAGTTACTAAACACAGAAAATGGAACTTGAAGTCAAGGAATTCCAAGCCATAAAACTTGAATTCCAGTCTTTGGTAAGCCATTTCACTCACTCATTCACTCAACCAATATTCACTGGGCAGACCAGTTGCTTGGGGCATTGAGCTCGCCAGCCGGGGGCACGGATTCTAACACAGGAAACAACAATGGACCAAGTGTGCAAAACACGTTCATCTCAACCTATACGGACCAGACACATGCACATCTTGGGCAAGTTTACTTTCAAGATGTTTTGGGAAAACTGGTGATTACAGCGCTGCTCCACTCGCAGGTGGCTGGGAAGCAAGGGCAGGTAAGCGAGCAGGTGTACAAACAACTCTGCAGATGCCCATTGGTATATCGTTAAAAAGTGAGCACCTCGCCTGGGCTAAACAACACGTTGTTTCATTAAGGTAAGGAAACGGACGTGACGCTCCCCTGCGTCCTGGGTATTGTTTCACATTTTAAGCAGGAACGATTCCTGAGTAACCCCCATGCACGTTGTCCCAGAGGACTGCTCTCCGCTCGCCCTGGGACGAGCCGGCGGAAACTGGAGGCGCCGAGGGGCTGCCGCTCACCTGGCGCCCGGCCAGGAAGGAGGCCGACGGGTTCATAGGTGTTTCCTCCACCCCCAGAGACAGTCGGTGTGCGCAGCGTCACCTTAGAAACGCCATCGGCGCGCCTGCCCGGAGCGGCGGGGGGCGAGCCCCGAGCCCCGGAGCCCCGCGCCCTCGCCGGCCCAAGCCAGCCCCCCCAAACCGCCAACCCCGCGGAGCGCGCCCGGCCCGCTCGGCCTACGGCGTCGCCGAGGGGCCGCTCCGGCTCTCGCGAGACCCCACGGAGGCTGGCTCCCTCCTGGCGCGTGCCGCGCCGCCATCCCGGCATTTTGTTCTTGCAAGTCTGGAGACTCTCGAATGGTTTATCTGGCGATGTAAAAGCCGTTACCCGCGGCCCACAAAGAACCGCTCCTTCACCACTACCCAGAGAATGATGGAACAAATGAACGGCCGTCTCTGCCACATCGTCGTGACCTATGTATGACCAGCTGCTTACAGAGTCGCATCTTTCCCTCCTAAACTGTGAGCGCTGTCGCCTTAGCTGCCCTGCACACCCGGGTAGGGAGAACAGTCAGTACCTGGCACTCAAATGATGGAGGCAGACGCCACCTCTGGTGGTTGATAGTCAATTGCTGACCAGCCCCGCAGACAGTTCTAAACAGAATCATGGAGAGGAAAAAGTTTCAGTATTTTATTAACCCTTGATGTAGCTCTTTTGTTAAATAATGGGGTATCTATTGGGGTGGGCGTGCACCCCGTGGTGTACATCAAATGACGAGATGCACCTTTTGGGGTAGACGTGCCACCTTAGGGTGGACGTGTACCCAACCCTTCTGTTCAGCCTGGAATGGTGCTGTCCCTCTTGAGGGGTGCTCGGGCTTATTTCATCAGCCCCTGGATGACTTCTTATTTTTAAATCAGTCCCTATCATGTCAGGTGATTCCCATTGATTCAGTCAACACCCTGTACTGTGTGACTCCTATATATTAATAAAGGCAACCCTAAATCACGTGAGTTGCCGCTGATTAAATCATCTCCCTCAAATACTGTCACCCACCTCCGCTCCCCCTCACCCCCGGTTAAATCAAGTCCTTAAATCGCCTAACGTTCATTAAACCAATGAAACATCTTAGGTTTCCTGACACCCCCCCCCCCCCCCATTAAATCACCTTACCTCTTTGGACACGCATTAAGGAGATTGATTTAATTAGGGTCACTATATTTACTAAGGCAGATTGAATCAGCAGGTGTGATGTCCCCCTTGGGGGGTTGTGTACACCCCCCTGGGGTAAGTCAAATGATGATGTACCCCCATGGGGTAGAGGTACACACCCTGAGGGTCCTGCCCCCTGGGAAGGGGGTGGTTGTGCACCATGGGGGGAGACCCTTGGCACTTTATCCTGGCAATATTTACCATGTTCTGAGTTGAGATTTTCTTCTCCTGTCCATAATCACCCCTTCCCCCTTTTTACTCATTATATAGGAACTGGACTATAAAAAAGTAATGCTTATTATATTTAACCTCTGGTCACCCACCCCTACTGCTTAACCCATAAGATGGCAGTGCTGGCAAGACAAATTCATACTAGTATTTCAACTTTACTTTTGGTTGACTGTGAATTAGCAAAACACGTCCTCGTGTTCATAAAATATAACCTGAACATGGAAAAAACAAATTTTAAATTTCTTATCTTGGAGCTTCCCTGGTGGCTCAATGGTAAAGAATCCACCTGCCAACGTAGGAGACACAGGTTCAATCCCTATTCGGGGAAGACCCCACATGCTGCAGAGCAACTAAGCCTGTGCACAACTATCAACCCTGTGCTATGGAGCTGGGGAGCCACCACCACTGAAGAACATGCTCCACAGCAAGAGAAGCCACCGCAATGAGAAGCCTGCAAACCAAAACTAGAAAATAGCCTGCACTCTCAACTACAGAAAAGCTCTTGCAGCAATGAAGTTCCAGCACTGCCAACATTTTTAAAAAGAAAAAAAAAATCTTACCTTGAAATTTTACTGATTTGGATGACACTTGTCTCCTTAGGATTGGCTCATGTTCAGGAGAACCAACAAGACAATGCCTTAGAGTTTAAAAATCAAGAAAGCAAATGCTGACTAACTGTTAAATGACCTATCAATAGATGACTATGCAGTAATTTGTGGTGGCGGAATGAGAAAGATGAAAAGGAATGTGGTTGAATGTCAATTTTCCAAGCGAGGAAAATTTTAACTTACATGCTTCTCAAATTTCACTTTTGTGAAATTTGGGAGTTTTAGGAAGCCCTAAAATGTCATTCTTTACCAGGCAATCATATGCCTAATATTCACTTTAAAGGTACAAGTATACCAAGCAGTAAGAAATGAGGCTCATTTTTATGAGTTATGGTTGCTAAGTACCAATTGAATGTGGATAAGAGCGTTATTATGACTAGTTGCAAATCAAAAATCTTACTATTTTAAGGTAAAAAAATCTTTAAAGAGAAAATATAATTAAACAGCATCTAGTTATACACTAATTCAAATTGATGAACTCTACAGACTCATTCCAGTTTCTCTACCATATTTTCTAAGTAAAGGCATTTAGTAAATAACAGAATCTAAAAGGTATAAATTGTTTTTAAAAAATTGTTATTAATTTTTAAGAATGAGAAAGCTACCATGAATTATACCTAAGTGACAGCTGACTTAATGTTATTTAACAACTATTTAACAACTAAAAAGGAATTTAAAACCATATATTGCCAGCATGTTTTTTAAAAATAAGACACTACATACCAAAACTATATTTGTATTTGAAGTTACCAGCTTAATCACTGTAAATCTCTTACACATATAAGGCTGTTTATTCTTTTTGCTAAAAATACTAGATTGTGAAAGTATTTACATAATAAAAGTATACATAGAATGTATGAATTCAACTCAGTCCTTGAACTATATATATATATATATATATATATAGTGTGTGTGTGTGTGTGTGTGTGGCCATGCCATGAGGCTTGTGGGATCTTAGTTCCCTGACAAGGGATTGAACCCAGGCCACAGCTGTGAAAATGCTGAGTCCTAACCACTGGACGGCCACAGAATTCCCCTTGAACAATAGGTTTTAATCAGAGATTAAACAGTTGCATTTTAAATTTCAAGTCAAAGAAAAAGATTCACACATATACACAAGGACAGTTTTAATCCTGCATTTTCCTGCAGTAACATCCACTGTGGCTATAAATGGACTGAAACTGCATTTGCCAAGAACTGTGAACATTAAGAATCTTTACATGAAGTCACGTGTGTTGATACAAGCACACAGACATCTTCCAGCACCAACAGAATACATACATAACACATATCAAGTGGTCTTAATGGATAAATTTGCTTCATTAGATAATTTTATTTAACTAAACTCACAGTTAATGCAGAATTTCATTTTCTTAATTTACATCTTTATTTATACATTCTTCCTAATGTTTCAATACTCAAAAACCCCACTCATTCATTCAAGATGGTATTCTGTGTGGCAACAGACAATGGGTTCTAACTTTCTTAAAGGTGTCGACAGCAACTTAAAATACCACTTAGTCTTCTTTGCAATTTGTAGCACCAGACTTAGGACATTTATAAACAGTTTAAATTCATTTAATATATTCATTAAGATTCACTGTCACTGCTTCTCTTCTGAGAAAAACACATTTCAATTGCTGCTTCCCAGACTATACTGAGCAATGCTGTATATTATTTTCAAGTGACTAGAAGAATTTCACTCACATAAATTTACAGCCAGAACAAGAACTCAGGCTCTCTGAATGGTTGTCCACTCAAGACGATGAAAATAATGTATAAAATGGACTTGGGTGTCTGACCTACTTAGCATTATCAAACACCTTTCCAAGTATTCTTAGAAAGTATTTTAAAATATATGCAAATATCCTACCATATGACACACCATCATTTCTTTAACCATTTCCACTGTTGCATTTATAATCATTTGCAATTTTTTAAATATTATGAGTAGCACTGTGATCCACCCTCATCCATAGTTTTAAGCAAGCCATTATATCTTTAGGATAATGCCAAAGAAGTGGGTCAAACAGTGCAGATGGTTTTAAGGCTTTTAATATACTTTTCTAAATAATCTCCACAACAGCTCAAACAGCTGTTACCAACAATATGTTAATATGCCCACAAAGTGAACTTGGTTGGTGACCATGAAGCAAATTCAACCATACATCCATGAGATACTCAAGCATCTCAAAACTACCACACCAAATAAGCAAGGAGACAGTTATTACTGGTGATAAAGCCAAATTCAAATCTTTAAAATATCACTCAAATAAAAAAAATCATTTTTGATTAAATTGTATTTAAAAATAATCAACAGAAAAGCTTTCCACAGAAAATCTAGTTTTTCCAAAAATAAAGTTAAAAAGAAAGAGAAAAATCAGTACCAAATGACCAAAAATTTTTATTTGACTACATTCTATCTCATGCATAAGCATGACAGTCTCTCCTGTTTATTAGACTTTGGCAATTTAAAAAAAAAAAAAAAAAAAAACACACCAAAAAACAAGCAGCCTTGTACAGAACAGTGAAAATTCCAAGGGTGAGGGGTAGGCTACAGTTTTACTGTAGGATAAATATATATATTTTTAAAAGGCCTCTCTCCCTTTGGCCACATCAACAATCAGTTCAGATCATTAAATACAGACACATTTTCAAAATCACTTCTTCACTTCTCCAAGATCTTCAATGCTATCATCATCCACCTATAAAACACAAATAATTACATTTAATGAGCTGTGCTTAGCAACTAACATGGAAGCAACTGCTTTAGTAACTTACTTCTATAGATGCACAGGTTCCAAATACTCACCTCTGGCCATTTTTCCTGAATGACATCAATAATATCATCTGTAAAGTCTCCCTGAATGATGATTTCATCCTCCCCTGTTACTGAGGCACCACAGGAGAATTTCTGAGCAAAAAATCTTTGTGCTTCTTTAAGATCAATTTCTGTTATTTTAAAAAAAAGATAACAGTGAGACTATAATTGGAATCATATGTCAAAGATATTTTTCCATTTTGAAATTTAATCTTCATTTTAAATTCATAAAACAGATCATATTAATGGGTTTCATGTTCCTTTCAGAACAGTAATTACAAACTACTCATAGGCAGTCATCTGAACAATGTAACATTTTTAAGGTCAGATAAAGCCTCAGTACATAAAAATAAGATCATCCATACTATTCCTGATTCATATAGTAAGACCAAAATAAATCCAGGAACACATGAATTCCAACATTACATATACACTTCCAAGTAAACGAAGTTCTTGTGGTTATCCCTTTTTACAAAGGAAGACACTCCACCACTAACCACCTTCCCTCACCCTCTACTGTCATCCAGAGGGGACAGGTCATTTTGCAACTGTTTGGCTACTGAGACAGGGAGGGAAAGAGGAGCAGTGCTGGTAGACCTCAAAGGGAAACCTGTCCAGCCCTCATTCTAGATACAACATGCACAAGCAGAAACTGTGGAATGGAAAAAGTTAAACCAGTCACCTCTGCAAAAGATTTTTAAGATTTTAAGTTTGACTATAGTTAGAAATCCAAAATCTCATCTTGTATCCTTCTTAGCAAAAAACAGAACTGTAAAATTTTCATACTAGATTAAAAAGAGAGAATGAAATGAATTAATGAATAAAATTCACAAATTTTAAACATACTTAAGCTTGAACTCACCAAAAGTTGCAAGGCCACACACTCTTGTTACATATTTCTTCTTTGCTCTGGGAATTTTGGCTATCGTAACCTTTTGTGGTACAGTTTTCTTTTTCTGTTTTATTTGACCCCTTCCACCTTTATTTATTAAGAAACAGTTCAGGATTAGTTGTTTTATCATAAATAGAGAATACTATCTTTAAATATACTAATTTTCAAAAGGTATGAAATATTAATTTCTAGAGTTTCTTTTTCTAATACAAAATTCATGATTAATATGAACACAGGCGTGAGTATTCATTCAGTCAATACATATTAAGTAGTATGTGCTATGCACTGCACTAAGGGCTGAGGACACAAAGAGGAAGAGAACAAAAACACAGCCCCTGTCCTCCAGAGGCTCTCAGTCCAGGGCAAGGAGACAACAGGTTAAATTACAGCAATCTGGTCTATACTGAAATAGGATCCACGAACACAGCACTACCATAAGCTCTGCAGAGGAACGGCTTACTCTATTTCCAGAGGACAGAAAAAGTTTCCCAGAGAAAGTGGCATCTAAGTGCCTGCAGAGTAAGTCCATTTGAAGGGAAAAGGGCTGGTGGGGATATAAAAAAGGAAACGAGTACAGAGACAAGAAAGGATGCTGTAATTGAGAACTACACTTTGTCTTTCGGTGTGTGTAACAGGAAAGTAGGATTTATTGGTTGGCGTAGTAAGGAAAAGACAGTGCCAAGGTTCCCACGAGTGCAGGGCCCGCCACTTGTCCAGGGGGCCATGGTTAGAGTTGTACTTGACCCCACAACCATCTGGGACGAGCCGCTTTTCTGCCTCCATGTTTTCAAACTTATCCACATTAAACTTAGTAAATCCCCAGTTCTCGGTGATGTGGATCATCTGGCACCCAGGGAACTTGAGCTTGGCCCTGCACAGCACCGCAATCACATGCTCCTTATTCTGCAGCTTGGTATGGATGGACATCGCAACTTGACCAATGTGGACCCTGGCCACTGTGTCCTGGGGCTTTCCAAAGGCACTTCACATACTTGTCTGGAGCCTAAACTGGGGTGGTCCCATAGGCACTTGGTCTCATTAGGGCGGATGCGAGTGTCCACTGGAAAGGGCTGTCTCCTTAGGGCGACTCATACAGGACACAAGCTGAATACACTACAGAGGAGGTAGTGTGCTGTTCACAACCACTGCACACTGAGCGCCACGGGGAAAAGAGCATGGTTGGCTTAATTGGCTGCAAATACACTTGTCTGAAGGAAGCTTATGATATGTAGGAAAGAGAGCCAGATAGGCAAAGATTATATACCAGTCATTTAAGGACTTCCCTGGTTAGCTTCCCTGGTGGCTCAGAGGTTAGTGTCTGCCTCCAATGCGGGAGATCCGGGATCGATCCCTGGGTCGGGAAGATTCCCTGGAGAAGGAAATGGTAACCCACTCCAGTATTCTTGCCTGGAGAATCCCATGGTCGGAGAAGCCTGGTAGGCTACAATCCACGGGGTCGCTAAGAGTCGGACAAGACTGAGCGACTTCACTTCACTTCACTTTAAGGACTAGTACATCAAGCTCTGTTATACTGCAAAGAAAAGAACCCAGCAAACAAGTGACTATGCAAGAGTGAAATCATTGATTTATGGTCTGTCAAGATCATCATACCGTGTGGAGGGTGGGTCTGTGAAGAGCAATGAAAGAGAGGCCACTGAGGAGGCTTCTACATTAGTTCAGGCAGAAACGAATCAAAATCTAAATAAAGCAGTGGCAACAGCAATGGCCACTAGGCACAGAATAAACAGAGGAAGGAGACGAGATCTCAGAACTGATTCAAAGAGGCAAAAAGAAAGAAGCCAAGACAGCTCTCAGGTTTTTGGCTCAAATGACTGGATAAACTGTGCTGTCGTGTTAATCAAAAAACAGAAGACGCAGATTTGGGACTTAAGTAAGTTTACTTTGGAAGTGCTGTGTTTGAAGTGCCTATGGGACCATGCGCATTTCTAGTCTAGAAACATGACCCAGGACTAGATTTGGGAGTTCTAAGTGCAGAGTTGGGGCAATAGTTAAGGATGCAGAAGAATCATCCAGGGAGGATATGCAGAATGAGAAGGTAAGTGCACAGAGTCCTGGGAAACACCATTTTTTAAAGGGACAGAAGGGAGAAGTCTGCACAGAAACCTGAGGAGGAAGGAAAGCAGAAAGAAGAAGCAAGCACAACACTTCAGGAAGGGAGCACTCAGACGCTCTCTCACCACTGAGCAACCCCCCAGCCATGTGTGACCCTGGTCAGGAGTTTCAGTGGCATGAAAGCCAGGTGAGGATAGACTGAGGAGTGAAGACTCAATGACTGAACTGAAAGGAGGCTAGCTGAGTCAAGTCTTAGCAAGGAAGTCTAGCTAAGAAGGGAATGGGGAGGAGAATATGGCAAAGAGAGACACGAGTTCTTGGGGGAATGTTTTTGTTTTTAATGCTAAGTCCTAGAAAATATTTATAAGCTAATTTTAGTCATGGGAGAATTAATTCAGGAAGAAACAGGCAGGGATAGGATACAAGGCACAAGAAATTCATTTTAGAAGGAGAGGTAGACAAGTATATTCATCAGTTGTAAAAAGAAAAATTCAACTGAGCTGACAAAAATAAGGAGAGAACAAAATATTTTATAAATGTCCTCACTCTAATTAAATAGAATACACAGATATTTTTATAAGGTAACAGTTTTTAAGTCATAAACAAGCTGGCTGGCTGCTTTTTATGTATATACATGGCAAATGAAGCACGTTTCCTTGGGTCCAATTTACTGATAGAGCAAATCACAGGAAATCCAGTCATCCTGAGAACAATCCTATACCCCTCTGTATGGTATTCACATAGAAGGCAGTAACAGGAAGATGTTATTCAGTTTGGGAATACTTTCACTTATTTCTTCTAGTGGTTGCTGTTGTTTAGTTGCTAAGTTGTGTCCAACTTTTTTGCCAGGCTCTTCTGTCCATGGGATTTCCCAGGCAAGAATACTGGGATGGATTGCTATTTCCTTCTCAAGGGGATCTTCTCAACCCAGGAATTGAACCCACGTTCCCTGTGTTGGCAGGTGGATTCTGAGCTTTCTGGGAAGCCCTCTTCTAGCAGTATGTTTGTGTAAGTCAAATCACGCCTCACCTCTCTTTTGTTTTTTCTTCTCTTCCTCTTCCCCTGCTGTTCCTTGACCCTCACTAATTCCAGCTTCTTGTTTGGGTGAATTTTCTAGATGTAAAAACAAAACCCTTATAAGCACTGACATCACTTCATATTAACATGAAATTACCCCTGAGAAACCTCATACAGAATAAAGTATTTTTTAAAATTTATTTGTTTTTTAATTGAAGGATAATACCTTTAAAGACAAATAAGGTATTTTACCAATAAATGAGTGTGACATTTATAAAGTCAGTGATTATATTCCTGGACTCCTATCAGGCCTGATTCTGAAGTCATTATGGTAAGTGTATGGTGACAGAAGCCACATTAAAGTAGCATAAAACCCTCAAGACTCCACAGGAGTGTTTAGCATCAAGCATACTGATTCTGTTAACAGAAAGCCTGGTCCTTAATATGAAGATACGTCCTAGGCAAGTCACATGTTCAGGGCCCACCAGGCAGACTGACTGTCACATCAGATTTGAGGGTGCTTATCCAATCACAGACGGACCATGTTGTCTCAGGGGTTGTGCCGCATGGAAAACTATCTGAAAATCAAAGCAGCAAATAGCAGTATAACATTGGGTATACTTCGATAGCCCTGTTTCTGGCCCAGGGTTTCCCTTCTTCTGCTACTGCCTTCATTTTTACCAGTCTTGTAAGAAAAGCCATCAACTTGTTAATTGAGGAAATCTGTTCTGCAGTTTTCCTTACCTTTGGCAACAGCAACTCCATTCTAGTTGCGTCAGTCAGAAGTCTAGCTGGCCCTTTTCCTCACATCCCACATGCAACACATCAGGAGACCCTGTCAGCTCTACCTTCAAAACATGTCCAGAACCTGACCACTTCTCACCACCCCACTGCTACCATCCAGGACTAGGTGGTCATCCTCCTGACCCAATCACTGCAAGAGCCATCTACTTGATCTCCCTGCTTTGCTGCCTATGCCTCTCTTCAGTCTTTTTTTTTTTTTTTAAGCCACGCCATGCAGCATGTGGGATCTTAGTTCTTTGACCAGGGATTGAATCCGAGACCCCTACATCCCTGCTCTGGAAGCCCAGTCTTAACCACTGGACCACCAGGGAAGTCTCTCTTCAGTCTATTTTTAACATAGCAGCCAAAGATGCTGCTGAAACAAAAGTCAGACCTTATCATCACTCTTCTGCTCAAACTGCTCCAAAGGCTTCTCATCTCACTCAGAAAAGCCAAGACTTGCTCTTTAAGACATAGTCCTTTGTTACTTCTCTGACTTCATCTCCTACCTTCCCCTGACCACCTTCCCACCAAAGCAAAAAAAAAAAAAAAAGGCTGCCTTGCTGTTTTCTAAATATGCTGTATGTGGTAAGTGTTTGCCTCAGGGCCTTTGCACTGGTTGTGCTATCTGCCTGGAAAATTCTTCACCCAGATATTCAAAGGACTCTCTCCCTCATTTATTTTAGGTCTTTTTTCAAATGCCATCTTTCCAGCAAAATCTTTCAAGATTTCAAATTCCCTCCCCCAAAATTCTTATCTTTCCATTCCCTGCTTATCATAATTTAATGTATTTATTTCATTTGTCTTGTTTTACTTATTTTGTCTCTACTTCTATAATATAATTTCCAAAGACCAGGTCTTTTGTTTACTGCTTTATTCTCAGCATCTAAAAGAGTGTGTAGCATACAGCAAGCATACAAGAAATAATTTGTTAAGCAAATGAGTGAAAATATATGTCCCTAAATCATTTACTCTTTATATAAGAAAGTTGATATTTTGACCCCTATCCTATCCAGATAAGACTCATGAAGTGGTCCATGATTTTATGTAAGAAATCTTAATTAATCCAAGAACTTGAAACAGTTTTAAAGTCAATAGATATATAGAGTGATACAATTCTGTTCCACTAGAGGACTTTTGTATCTTTAAAATAATGCCCTACGTGCATCTGTTTCAGGTGTACAGGCTTTTATCAAAGAAAAAAAAATGTTCATACCTACAGTAAGTTTTGCAAACTCATTTGGAAAATTCTTCTCTAACCATTGTCTACATTTAGCAACATCAGGCATATATTCACAGTACTGGAGGGGGGAAAAGAACAAACTGAGTCACAACAGTATATTTTTAATCATTTTAATTAAAAAATCATTCCCTGTGCTTGCTATTTATAGAATGATAAAATCAACTACTCCCACCTAATGTCGCATCCACAGAAAATCTGTATTCAAACAGGAAATGTCCCATAAGAAATTAAAAATTAAAACACACCTCCTCACTGTAGCAATTTATTTCCTCTCCAACAAACAGAAGGGCCATTAGAAAAAGGAGGAAACAGACAAAAATAACCACAGCATTTCTTGCTTCAGGCATATAGGCGTCTCATTTTTATGATCTGCCCACAGAGCCTGACTTAGAAGCTTATCAACAGAAAGCCTTACACATAATTTATGCTTTCTCTTCTCTGTTTGGATGTTAAACTTTGACTTTAAGGTTACTCTTGTTTTATTGGCTGACCATGAGTTCTGTGCAAAAATCCAAACTATGTATAGCCAAGTGCAAAAGATGCACACATACGACTCAAAGTCTAAAAAAAAACAATTTGTAGGACCATAAAATCATTCTAAACCAAAGTTCTCTATAAAAGGTTAAAACTCTGCCAGCAAATAACAGAAAATGAAAAATAACAAAATGAAGTTCCCAAGCTAGCTATAAAATCAATGACCTCAAATTAAAAAAAAAAAAAAAAGAATTTGAAAAGAACTTACCTCTGTTGGTAATGAACAGACTGGGGAAATGGAGAGAAAAAGAGTTGAAAATATAAATAAATAAATAAGTACACACACACAGGACTTATTTTTAATTTGACAAAATGCTTCATTTCTATTTTTCCTTATAACTTTTCTATACCACTTTTCAAATACTACCCCCATCATGTGCTTTTTTTGAGGTTAATGGCACATGGTTAATAGAGATACTATCTTGATTTGTTTTTTTGATCTAAAGAACAATGTCTCCTTCAGTTGCTAAAACATCAAACTATACTATCTGGCATGTCTTACGGTTTTTACCACAACCACTTCAATGGGTTAGAAACTAAGCTAGGATGGGAACAATTACCCATGCACAAAGCTTAAATGGAGCTGGTTATTTCTTTTGATAACTTCACTAAAACAGCCGCTAATTTCCGTTCATACTAACACATTTACAGACTTCAGCAGCACCTCTGCTACCATTTCTTTGCAATACAGTTTTCCTCTTCTTTTCATGTTATGCTATACAAGATCATGAAACTGAATTTCCTTCCTTCAAAGGGAGGTTGGTTCAGTCTTGTCACTAGATAGCCTGCAAAGGCTAAGGGACTAGAAAAACTCAAGTTTCCCAATTCTAACTATAACTCTATTACTGGGTCAACTGCTTATTTTAATTTTTAAGGTGAGGAATGGACTGGTTCAGTGGCCCCAACACCTTGAGGCTTGTGAGGGAGAGGACGGGTAGTACACCATTACTAGTAACAGCAATTACCATCTACTGGGCACATCCCAGGCACTCTGTTATACTTTGTATCATGTTTCATCATCACAACTGATAAGGTAAGAACTACCATATGTTTATTATGATTGAGAAAAATGAGACTTAGAACAAGTAATTCATTTGCATCTGGTTAGAACAAGATTTGAACCCTGGTCTGTTTCTGAAGCTCATGCTGGTTTACTTAATTAGATCACAGAACCTATCAAGGCAATGCAGCTGTGTACCAGCCCATCAGTCTTTTATAGATGAAGCCCTGAAATAGGTTAAATAGCTCATCCAATGACAAAAGTGGTAATGTGGCAGAAACTATTCGATAAAATGCACCATCTCTTTATTTCAGTTTAGAGTTTCCCACTAAAGCTCTGTCTGCTTAACCAGAGCTCTCTAATCTTCACAGTTCAAGTTCAATCACTAGTAGGAACAAATATTCAGCCACACTTTCAGGATATAATTACAGGTTAAATACCATTATTGCAAACCCTAAAACCATAAAACTTTGTACACCATTTCAAATAATATTCAGCTCAGCAAAATTCTAATATGATGAAAAAAGTTGGACAAATCTTCCAAGTTCCACATTATTTGAGTCAATTTTCCTCCACAGATGATTTACTATTTGTAAACTATAGCTCTTCAATGAAAATACTGAGCAGTCACCAGCTTTACATCACTAACAACCTGATCTTATTATGTACCTGCTGATGAGATATGAAGGACAAAGTCCATCATCCATGAAACCTTCTGCTATGGTCTTCATGTCTGTGTCCCCTCAAAATTCACAATGTGGTGTTATTAGGAGATGGGGCCTTTGGAAGCATTATTTTATTCTTTTCAACAGCCCGCTGAGGTAGGCTCTGTTATCCATTTTCTGCATGAGGAACTGGCCAAGGTCACTGGCCTGGCTTGGCCAATCCTGGCTAAGCCAGGATTCAAACTCAGACTGACTTCAGATTCTGAAGTCTCAGTGCTGTAGACAAATGTCTCCCTGGAAACGACCCCATCCCACGTACCCTTGTTTCTCACTATATTTCAACCAGCATTCTGCACCAATTAGCTCCTTTTCTTCCCCCTCTACCCTGAAAATACCATATTAAACCTTGCCCCCATAGTACTCTTGCCTGGAAAATCCCGTGGATGGAAGAGCCTGGTAGGCTACAGTCCGTAGGGTCACAAAGAGTCAGACACGACTGACTGACTTCACCTTCCCACCTTTCCTTGCAAATTCTACCTATTACATAAGGTTTCTCACTTCACTTTCCCAGCTTCCCTTCAAACAAAGATCCCTCTTTTTCCTAAAATACTAATTCATAGCTCTGGTCAGTACTATTTAATTTACCATTGAATATTCCCTAAGTCCTTCTCCTACAACTAGACTTTAAACTCCTTGAGGAAAAGGTAATCCTGTCTCCATCCTAGGGCCTGGAATATTAATACAAACTAGGGAAATAAAAATAAACCTTTCTCAAAAAGGTTAGGGACCTCTGGTGACTACTGGTGAAATATCACTGGGTTAGATGCATACTTAGTGCAGTTATTCAAAGCCATCTCAGGAGTGACATAAGCAATTGAAGAGGATGGCTTTCATATACTGTATTTCATTAATTCTTTCTTCTTTTCACTTTTATAGGGATGCATCCCATAATTATGGCATATCAATCTTAAAAAATTTTTCTTTCTCAGTGGAACCTAAAATAATGGTGCATCTTATAACATATGGAGACTTAGATTCACTGAATTAGGATACAAAGAACGGTAACTCATAACTACATCTGACAAGCAAGAATGAATAAACTAAACCGGTATACTTTTTTAATAAGAGCACTTACTGTATTATGTTTTGTATTCATTGCTGAACCAGCTTTATAGGAATTATCTGACTTCAGATGTAATCAGCATCTTTATTTTACAGACCTTAAGAAACAGACCTATAACCCTTAGTGAAATCAGGTTAACTTGCCCAAGGTCACAGAGCTAGAATAAAGCAGGAGCGGCTGGTAATGCCCAAGGTAAGGATGCAAACCCTGGTCCATGACTCCAAAGTCAACCTTACATAAAGTTCCCCCGACTACTCTCTGGCATATTTTATACTCATTTTATTTTCTTAATCAAAGATAGTAAATAAATGATGAGTCGATACAATTTTTCAACTCAGTGACATCACGTCTCCTTTTATAGTACTTAAATTCCGGAAGAAATCTCTATTACATTCACAGAAGGTAAGGTCCACAAGAACAATGACTTCTCCTAACTTATTCATTATTCAGTCTCCAGCACACAAAACAGTTAGGCACGTAGTAAGTGGCCAAAAATATTTACTGAAAAAGATAATATTTACTTGCCCTTTACTGTCGTATGTCTTCAAATTTTTCCAAACCTTTTCAAGACACTAGTAAAATGAGTTATTTCCAATTAACAAATATTTCTGAATTGAAAATGAGGAAACACACTCAAAGGGAAAAAAAAACCCTGATCCACATTTTATTAATCAACTGTCCTATTGTGCATCACTGTCTCATCATCTTCCACTTGTTATGACACTATTCCTACACTACACACTATACTCATACAAAACTGCTTATTTCTCCACAGACAAGCTTTTCCTTACACAGCTATTCACTTCATCTAGGATGCATTTTCCCACTCCCTCATCCAGTCATCCCTAAGAGTCAATTATCTTACAAGAAGCCCAACTTTAACGGCCAGACTGGAAAGTTACTTTGGGCTGGAATAATCTATTTACACATGTCTATTCCAACTGGACTGAAAATTTCTCCAGGCCAAGTAGCAAGACACAAGTCCCACAGGTTGGGAAAATCTGTTCATCCATGCCTCCTCTTCCCCAACTCCCAATTAAAGATTCACCAAATGACAAAGATGAAAAAATTACTTGGACCAAATGTGAAGCCACTGATGATAACGTATAAAAATACGGTGAGTAAAAGCCATTTTCTGCCTTCCAACACTTACCTCCACAGTAAAGGACTCGAAGTGGGTAATCTGCATCTAACTTGGTGTTACTCCTCTGGTCTCCTCTGCAATCATGCCCACCGGACTCAGAAATGTCAGCAGCCATTTCAAAACCTGTCAGAAAAGAAAATAACACAGCTTCACTATTTGGCACCAAGGCCCTGAGAGAAACACTGTTCAGGTGTAGCCTTGTGTTCCAGTAGAAATCCCTCCCCCCTAAATCTGTTTCAATTCTCTGCTGAATGAAAGGTAAGAAGCCGGATTCATAAAATATGAGTAATTCTGGGCACACCATTTTCCAGGTCTACAGGAAAGCGAGCGACAACAGTGAGATTCATAGCAAATGGACCATGACAATGAGGGGCGGGGCGGGGGGGGCACCGGTGGAAGCAGCAGCAACGGGAAAAAAGGATGGGGATAGTGACCTCGGGGGAGGCGAGGCACAAGGTTTAGGGGGTGATTCTGAAGGGATGCAGAGTACAACAGCAGAGAAAGGTCACGAAGCAGCTGGGAAAACCTACGAAGAGGGGGTGAAGAAGGGGTGGGTCGCCGGAGGCGCCCAGAGTGCAGGGTGTGGGGGCGGCTGGATGCCAAGAAAGGGACGCTTTAGAGTCGGGAGAGGGGATGGAAGTGGGAGAGGGCACGGAGACCAGAGTCTGAGGAGACAAGAATACGGGCAAAAGAACCAGAAAGGAGCAGAATGCAAGAGGACTAAGGCGACAAGAGCGGTCAGGTGTGAGGGCGCGACCTGAAGCGAAAGGGGCAACCCCGGGGACACCAGAGCGGCCCATGTGGGCGGGGGTGTGGAGGCGCCCGGCCCGGCCCCCTTCCGCCGGACAGCACCTCAGCTTCCCCACGCTGTCTACAAGCTTCTCCGAAGCGGGAGAGGCACGAGGGGTTATTACCCAGGCGGTCGCACAGCCTCCGCCGCCTCCGCTCCCGCCACTACCGCCAGCTGAAGCGACACATGCGACTCCTCTTCCCCAGCCAGAGCCGCCCGAGAGCGCGTCTACCAGCGGCGGTCCCGCGAGACAATAAGCCTTTATCGCGAGACTCAGTGGCCGCCGGGCGGCTGTCGCGAGAAGCCTGAAGGCTGGGGCGGGGAGGAATTGGAGAGCATGCGCATTTCACTCAGGGGCGGGTCCAAGCAGCCTAGAGGCTGACAGCCAGTAGGCGGTGCTCGTTACTTGTGGGAGCGGGTGGGTGGTCCGCGGTCGCGGCGCGAAAGGGGGCGCTCTTTGGAAAGCGAAGACTCCTTACTGCTTACTGCTGAGGCGGGGACGTGGCCGTGGCCCTGGGGTCTGGAGTGCATCCTTCAGTCCTGACTAACCTCCAACCTATTGGATGTCATTCCTCCGCGGGGAGATTGCAACTGGAAAATGTGTTTGGTTTAATTTCAACGCCCTACCCTATATTGGCGGAATTCTTTTTAAAAAGACACTGTCAATGCTATTCCATTTTTCTCATTGCCCTGCAATCTCACCAACCTGACAACTATTTTCACAGCTTCCTGGTGTTTACTGATGCTTATATGTGTTTTAAATTGGAATTAAACTGTCCCACGTCACTGTAGACTAAAAAAGTATTCACAACCTCAAGATTGAGAGTTAGGTTTTACTTGGCTGGAATTTTAGGGCTTCAAGCCTAGGAGGCAGCGTCTCAAGTTAACCCTGAGAGAACTGTTCTGGGGAGGGCAGAAGCCAGGATATATAGGAATTTTGCCGCAAGGAGCAGGTAGTCTGAAAACCAAAAGATTATTGTTAATTAAAGAAAATCAGGTATGTCAAGTAAAGAAAGTAAGTGATTTTTCTGTGTATGAGTAGATGCAGGAGTCTGGACTTCCTGAAATCTTTCCTTTAATATACACCTCAGCTACCAATATCCTGTGTTTTCCCATCCTGAGTTTCCTCAGGGCTCAGTATAGGGAGTAGCTGTAGTCTGATGACTGCTAGATGGCAGGTATTTTTTTCCTTCCCAAGTTCCCTCAGGGTTCACCAGCTCAGTTTGGTGGTGATGATGACTGTGACGTCCTTTGTTTACTGATACTGCAGGAAATAGTCCATTTCTCATCAGGTTTTCACTCACGGTGTGTCTTGGCTTTGCTTCCATCTAGTTGTTTCATTTTGGGAAAAACCCTTTATATCCATTTTCAGCCTGAGTCCTATTTAGGAAATGGGAATAACACTACAACAGTTGAAGAGATGTGGATTAGGGAAATGGAGACCAAAAGTGCTTTGTAGATGTTGGAGGTGGTTCTTTTCTATTTTGCTGTTTCCTCCACTCACATCTCATTCTCCCCCTTCCCTACAACTTCATTTGCCACCACCAGTACCACCCTTAAATTGTCTGCTCAGAACTTTGTGTGTGTGAAGCCATCTAGCATAATCTTTTGCACCAGAGATTATGACCTCTACTCTGATATCTTTCTTATATAAATGAGTGGTTTCCCCCTCTCGCAAAAGAGCATCAATTCTAAAAGATAGTAAAAGATCTTGTTTCTAAGCCTATTTGATTCCAATAATAAAAGCTTCCATTTATTGACACTTAACATGCCAAGAACCTGTTCGTTTGGAGATCAAGTCCAGGTGACTTCATTTCATAAAACTTGGGTTCTTACTACTTACCAGGGGCTTCCGAGGTAGCACAGTGGTAAAGAAGCCACCTGCCAATGCAGGAGACACAACAGACGTGGGTTCAATCCCTGGGTCGGGAAGATCCCTTGGAGTAGGAAATGGCAATCGGCTCCAGTTTACTTGTCTGGAAGATTCCATGACAGAGGAGATTGGCAGGTTATAGTCCATGGGGGTCTCAAAGAGTCAGACACCACTGATAACTGAGAACGCCCTATGTGCTACATGCTGGGGAAGCAGTGAACAAGAGACAAAGTCCCTAATCTTATTGAGCTTAACAGTCTTAGAATTACAAAATCCTTACAATGTAGTGACTGTCTCTAATTTCCAAATAGAAGGTAGAATCGAAGCTCAAAGATGGGAATACATCGTTTACCTATGCTTAAGACTCATAGCTAGGAGCATGTTAATGATCTTAAGACATACATATTTTTACATTTTCACATCTCTCATATCAAGATGTATTGCATGGGATGGAGTCTTCGCATTGTTTTAGTTGCTAAGTCATGTCAGACTCTTTGTGACCCCATGAACTGTAGCCTGCCAGACTCCTCTGTCTATGGGATTTCACTGTGGCATAGTTTAATTCGGCAGTGTTTTTCCTTTCTTAGTGATGCCTCTTGCTGTCAGTGGCATCTTAGACATGAGGAAATATGGATAAGTGGCCAGTCCTGTGTAGTAGACCTAATGTCTTCAGTGCCATTCCTCACGCTTTTCCTGCTCTGCTTTGTAGAGAAGGGGGTGTTGACTCCTATGACTGAATTCCCAAGCTTTCTTTTTCCTGAGCTTCCAGCTAGTTCAGTCAATGGGAGGCAGTAATGAGACCGTGCCATCTTCTTGGGCAACATCTCTAGCAGTGAGCTGGTTCTCCCTCTGCATAATCTAGGCATCTCAGCTTCTGGGCTCCTGTAACATCGCCCCTTCCCTAGATCTAGTCTCTAGCCTACCAGTGGTGATTGATGGCTTCTTGCTGCTGATTTCTGAGTGGCTTCACCATCTCTATTTAGCTTTTAAAGCCCTGAATGAAATTCCCCTCTGCTTTAAATCCTTTGATAGTATTTAAATACTGTTCTCTAGGTGAACTCTGCCTGACATTGCTGGCATTCAAACCCAGAGCTGTACTTCCTCACTCACTCATCACAACCTGTCAGCATTCAGGTAATAAAAGGAGGAACAACGTATTAAATAAAGAAACAGCACAGTGGTTTCTCACCAGGAAGCCACAGACTCTGAGAGGCAGGAGAATTATTGCAAAGAATACAGGAATCCAGTTGAAGACTAAACATTGTCAGGAAATTGACTAAATATCTTTCAGCCTTAAGTATTACTGTTTTTCTAGTGTAAGTTATAGTTTTGTTCCAATGAAAGTCCAAAGGTTGAATCTGATGGGCTTGTTTCCAATTGCATCCATTCCTAAATCAATCACCATAACTAGTCAAGCTCTGAGACAAGTGTCCATTTTTGGAACTGCGTTTGGAATGTGGAAACAGGTTCAGTTCAGTTCAGTCACTCAGTCGTGTCCAACTCTTTGCAACCCCATGAATCGCAGCACGCCAGGCCTCCCTGTCCATCATCAACTCCCGGAGTTCAGTCAAACTCATGTCCATCGAGTCGGTGATACCTTCCAGCCATCTCATCCTCTGTTGTCCCCATCTCCTCCTGCCCCCAATCCCTCCCAGCAACAGAGTCTTTTCCAATGAGTCAACTCTGCATGAGGTGGCCAAAGTATTGGAGTTTCAGCTTCAGCATCAGTCCTTCCAATGAACACCCAGGACTGATCTCCTTTAGAATGGACTGATTGGATCTCCTTGCAGTCCAAGAGACTCTCAAGAGTCTTCTCCAACACCACAGTTCAAAAGCATCAATTCTTCAGTCCTCAGCTTTCTTCACAGTCCAACTCTCACATCCATACATGACCAATGGAAAAACCATAGCCTTGACTAGACAGACCTTTGTTGGCAAAGGAATGTCTCTGCTTTTTAATATGCTATCTAGGTTGGTCATAACTTTCCTTCCAAGGAGTAAGCATCTTTTAATTTCATGGCTGCAGTCACCATCTGCAGTGATTTTGGAGCCCCAAAAAATGAAATCAGCCACTGTTTCCCCATCTATTTGCCATGAAGTGATGGGACTGGATGCCATGATCTTCGTTTTCTGAATGTTGAGCTTTAAGCCAACTTTTTCACTCTCCTCTTTCACTTTCATCAAGAGGCTTTTTAGTTCCTCTTCACTTTCTGCCATAAGGGTGGTGTCATCTGCATATCTGAGGTTATTGATATTTCTCCTGGCAATCTTGATTCCAGCTTGTGCTTCCTCCAGCCCAGCGTTTCTCATGATGTATTCTGCATATAAGTTAAATAAGCAGGGTGACAATATACAGCCTTGACGTACTCCTTTTCCTATTTGGAACCAGTCTGTTGTTCCATGTCCAGTTCAAACTGTTACTTCCTCACCTGCATATAAGTTTCTCAGGAGGCAGGTCAGGTGGTCTGGTATTCCCATCACTTTCAGAATTTTCCACAGTTTATTGTGATCCCCACAGTCAAAGGCTTTGGCATAGTCAATAATAGTATCAAAACCAACAGACAGTTTACTCCAGCCATCCTCATACTCATGTGTGCTAAAAATCATATAAAAATCTAGAGCCCTTAGGGACTTCCCTGGTGGTCACGTGGTTGAGAATCTGCATTCCCAATGCAGGGGGTCCAGGTTGGATCCCTGGACAGGGAAGTAGGTCCCACATGCCACAACTAGGAGCCAGCATGCCAAAACTAAAAAGATCCCTCATGTCACAAGGAGAGCTTCCCTGGTGGCTCAGGTGTTTAATAATCCACCTGCAGTGCAGGAGACCCAGGTTCGATCCCTGGGTTGAGAAGATCCCTTCGAAAAGGGAATGGCTGCCCACTCCAGGATTCTTGCCTGGAGAATTCCATGGACACAGGAGCCTGGTGGGCTATAGTCCATGGGGTTGCAAAGAGTCAGACAAGACTGAGTGACTAACACAGACACACACACAAACACACACACACACACACACACACTGCAAGGAAGATCTCCCACAAGGCAAAGATCTCATGAGCTGCAACAAAGATCTGGTGCAGCCAAATAAATAAATATTTCTAAAAATAAAAATCTAGTGCTCTTAACACATCAGGTGGGTGTACAGGTGAGGCAGACTACCTTACTAACAGAATCCTATTTTACTTGAGGTCGCCATGTGTCCAGCTAAAGATGCTTGATTGCCCAGCCTCCCTTGCAGTGAAGGAGGCTAAGTGATGCAATTCTGGTCAATGAGATGTAAGTGGGTGCTGAGAAGGGCATCTCTTCTCGTGGGAAACACTGTGAAAGATTTTTAAACGGACAAAAAAAGAATACTGGGTGTCCTGTTTAGCATTCTCTTCAGTGTTATCTTTCCTTGTCTTTGTGCTATTTTACAAGTTCGTAAGTTGTTAAAAATGGATAGTCATGCAGTTTGCTCTTGTCCATAGAAATGGAAATCGCTTCTGCTAGTGCAGCTGTAATTGATTATTTCTCTGTTGACTAGGATTTCATCTGCTTGTAAATTCATTTTGGCATTTCTGATTCTTATGTATGTGTATATGAATGCCTATGTGTGCTTGTTTTTAAAAATTCTTTGAATCGGTTTTCACACCTCCTAATTCCCATACTAATTAAGGAATGAAATAAAAATATTGACACACGTTTACTTATAACTGGACAAGAGTCATGCTTTTTTTTTCTTGTGGCTTACTGGAACTCGTGGCTTACAGGATCTTAGTTGTCTAACCAGAGCCTGAACCTGGGCCCTTGGCAGTGAAGGCATGAGTTTTAACCACTGGGCTCAAGGACCTAAAAAAGATGTCCTTCTCATTATAGGGGACTGGAATGCAAAAGTAGAAAGTCAAGAGATATCTGGAGTAACAGGCAAATTTGACCTTGGAGTACAAAATGGAGCAGGTCAAAGGCTAACAGAGTTTTGCCAAGAGAACACACTGGTCATAGCAAACACCCTTTTCCAACAACATGAGACAAGACTCTACACACGGACATCACCAAATGGTCAATACTGAAATCAGATTGATATATTCTTTGCAGTCAAAGATGGAGAAGCTCTATACAGTCAGCAAAAACAAGACCGAGAGCTGACTGTGGCTCAGGTCATGGACTCCTTATTGCCAAATTCAGACTCAAATTGAAGAAAGCAGGAAAAACCGCTAGACCATTCAAATCCCTTATGATTATACAGTGGAAGTGACAAATAGATTCAAGGGATTAGATCTTATAGCCAGAGTGCCTGAAGAACTATGGACAGAGGTTCGTGACATTGTATAGGAGGCAGGGATCAAGACCATCCCCAAGAAAATGAAATGCAAAAATGCAAAATGGTTGTCTGAGGAGGCCTTACAAATAGCTGAGATAAGAAAAGACACAAAAGGCAAAGGAGAAAAGGAAAGATATACCCATCTGAATGCAGAGTTCCAAAGAATAACAAGGAGAGATAAGAAACCCTTCCTCAGTAATCAGTGCAAAGAAATAGAGGAAAACAATAGAATGGGAAAGACTAGAGATGTCTTCAAGAAAATTAGTTACCAAGGGAACATTTCATGCAAAGGTGGGCACAATAAAGTACAGAAATTGTATGGACCTAACAGAAGCGGAAGATATTAAGAAGAGGTGGCAAGAATACACAGAAGAACTGTACAAAAAAGATCTTCATGAACCAGACACCACGATGGTGAGATCACTCACCTAGGGCCAGGCATCCTGGAATGTGAAGTCAAGTGGGCCTTAGGAAGCATCACTACGAACAAAGCTAGTGAAGGTGATGGAATTCCAACTGAGCTACAAAAAAATGATACTGTGAAAGTGCTGCACTTAATATGCCATCAACTTTGGAAAACTCAGTAGTGGCCACAGGACTGGAAAATGTCAGTTTTCATTCCAATCCCAAAGAAAGGCAATGTCAAAGAATTTTCAAACTACCGCACAATTGCACTCATCCCATATGCTAGTAAAGTAATACTCAAAATTCACCAAGTCAGGCTTCAACAGTATGTGAACCATGAACTTCCAGATGTTCAAGCTGGATTTGGATTTAGAAAAGGCAGAGGAACCAGAGATCAAATTGCCAACATCTGCTGGATCATTGAAAAAGCAAGAGAGTTCCAGAAAAACACCTACTTCTGCTTTATTGACTATGCCAAAGCCTTTGACTGTGTGGATCACCATCAACTGTGGAAAACTCTTCAAGAGATGGTAATACCAGACCACCTGACCTGTCTCCTGAGAAATCTGTATGCAGGTCAGGAAGCAACAGTTAGAACTGGACATGGAACAACAGACTGCTTCCAAATCAGGAAAGGAGTACATCAAGGCTGTATATTGTCACCCTGCTTATTTAAGTTATATGCAGAGTACATCATGAAAAATGCTGGGCTGAATGAAGCACAAGCTGGAATCAAGATTGCCAGGAGAATTATCAATCACCTCAGATATGCAGATGACACCAGCCTTATGGCAGAAAGTGAAGAACTAAAGAACCTCTTGATGAAAGTGAAAGAGGAGAGTGAAAAAGTTGGCTTAAAGTTCAACATTCAGAAAACAAAGATCATGGCATCTGGTCCCATCACTTCATGGGAAACAGATGGGGAAACAATGGAAACAGTGACAGACTTTATTTTGGGGGCTTCAGAATCACTGCAAATGGTGACTACAGCCATGAAATTAAAAGATGCTTGCTCCTTGAAAGAAAAGTTATGACCAACCTAGATAGCATATTAAAAAGCAGGGACATTGCTCTGCCAACAAAGGTCCATCTAGTTAAAGCTATGGTTTTTCCAATAGTCATGTATGGATGGGAGAGTTGGACTATAAAGAAAGCTCAGCACTGAAGAATTGATGCTTTTGAACTGTGGTGTTGGAGAAGACTCTTGAGAGTCCCTTGGACTGCAAGGAGATCCAACGAGTCCATCCTGAAGGAGATCAGTCCTGGGTGTTCCTTGGAAGGACTGATGTTGAAGCTGAAACTCCAATACTTTGGCCACCTGATGCCAAGGGCTGACTCATTTGAAAAGACACTGATGCTGGGAAAGATTGAGGGCAGGAGAAAAAGGAGACGACAGCGATAAAATGGTTGGATGGCATCACTGACTCAGTGGACATGATTTTGAGTAAGCTCTGGGAGTTGTTGATGGACAGGGAAGCCCAGCATGCTGCAGTCCACGGGGTCACAAAAAGTTGGACACGCCTGAGCAACTGATGGCAACCCACTCCAGTACTCTTGCCTGGAAACTCCCATAGATGGAAGTGCCTGGTAGGCTGCAGTGCATGAGGTCGCTATGAGTTGGGCACGACTGAGCGACTTCACTTTCACTTTTCACTTTCATGCACTGGAGAAGGAAATGGCAACCCACTTCAGAGTTCTTGCCTGGATAATCCCAGGAACAGGGGAGCCTGCTGGGCTGCCCTCTATCGGGTCGCACAGAGTCGGGCACGACTGAAGCAATGCAGCAGCAGCAGCAAAGCGACTAAACTGAACTGAATGGAACCACTGGACTAGCAGGAAATTCTCTGCTTTTTAAAAAAATTTATCACTTAACATTCTGAAATAAAAAGGCAATTCTTAAAAAAAAAAAAGGCAATTCTTTATTTAAAAACAAAGTCAAATTTTCTGTCTTCTTTCCAACTGAAACATGAACATAAGCCATCTTGCAACCATGAGGATGGCTTACAACCATCTTGCAAGCCTGAGAATGAAGGTGCATATGCTAAGGATCTCGGACGGAAACATAAACAACCTATGTTCTGGATAACATTGTTGAGTCATTGTATCAGCTTTTGACTGTCCTCCTTCTAGAGCTTCCTATTATGAAAGACAAACACTCCCCATCCCTACAGCTTCCCCGTCTCCCCACACTCCCCCACCAACTATTTACTACAGTAGAGTTTTCTATGCATTCCTAAATGATACTATCAGGAAGCCCAGCATTTCTGAGAGGAGCCTGGAACTTGGGACCCTTTGCTGCAGTGTTGGGGTGCTTGCACCTGGACAAAACTTTCCTCCAACAATGAAATACAAAGAACCTATAAGGGACTAAAAAATAACTGCACATATGCAGTTGGGGCAAATTCTGGACAAAAGATACAAAAAGGCAAAAAAAAAAAAAATCCAATTACCACATCTGAATAGCTGGGAGCAAAAACAGGGTGTTGGAAGCAAAAATAGGATATTATATATGCCGCCTACACACAACACCACCCAAAGGGTGAGCAAAACACCTAGGGTACCTCTCTGGACAGACCCCTGGACACACCGTTACCCTCACCACATATAAGGAACCAGATCGTCCCCCTCTCTCAGGAAATGAGCAAGCAAGGGAACCTGTTACTTGTTCTCACTCCTCTCTGCTGCAGCAGAGACCCCAGTAAAGCCTTGCCTGAATTTCTTGTCTGGTCTCTAGTCAATTTCTATTGATTGGGGAAGGCCAAGAACCCTGATCAGTGTCATTTCCTTTAACACTAGAGGGGAACGGATGTTCAAACAATGCATGTGTGAAGGAAGGGGGCAAAGGTGAGAGCTGGCTAAGAGGCGATGGGGAAGTAATGCTGCAAGACCTGTCATTCAGATGAAGCCTGGAGGAAGAATCGTTCTGTCACTTTCTGAGAAGACTTCTGTCAAAGAGAATGAAAGCATTTGCCCTGGGCTCCTTGAATGAGAAGTGACGTCTTACCACACAGGATACTTTGTCATAACACAATTTTTTTTTTCAAGAAATTATGAATTTTATTTTTCCACCCTTGGGGCTGGCTTTGCACTTGGCCAGACATGTTCTTTCCTCTGGTTCTTTCAGGGCATTGTTTAAGACAGAGACTTGGGGCTGAGTGGATATTAGTTGTTTGCCTTTCTAGCATCCCCTCTCTGTAACAGGTTCATTTTGGACTGGAAGGGTGCATCTCTCCCCCACACTTATCCCAAGTGGTTCAACAGAACTGTTACAATTCCCATTCAGAGATGGAGCATATGACCCAGGTCTAAGGCAATCAGCCCATAGTGTCCTCCTGGTAACAGCCATTAATTGGTTCCAGGGTAGATCAGTCAGAGTGAATGCCCGCACACTTTTGAAGGAGCTTCTAGAAAAGAGGCTCTCTCTTGGCTGTTGGACTTGAGTCTCAGGACATTCACATTAGAGTTGCTGGCAGCCGTCATGTCACATGCGGTTTGAGAATAAAGTCAGTGTGAAGGAGAGCAGAGCTGAGAAATAGAGAATATTTGACCCCTGACTCCAGCCACATCTGAGGTCAGCCTCAAACCCCAACTATTCTGAATAAAAGTCAACAAATTCCCATTTTTTGCTCAAGTCAGTTTGACCTGGAATGTCATTTTCAAATTAGTTCTGATGAACACACTGGAGTTAGCACTATTGCAGCCCTGACAGGGATTTGTTAAGACCTGTTGTTCCCAATGTTTCCTAACATTTTCTCCCCACTGTGATATGCCCAATGGATCTTATGCCTTTGCAGAGCATGATTTTTCATAAACGCATCTACAGTTTGATGACATCTCCAAATAACTGCAAGGATGTAAAGCATTATAATAATTTGTAATTTAAAAAAATATGTATTTAGACTGTGTGGGGTCTTACCTGTGGCTCTTGGGGTCTTTGTTGAGTCATGCGGGATCTTTCCTTGTGTTGCATGGACTCTAGCTGTGGTTTGTGGGCTCAGTAGTTGGAGCACACAGGCCTAGTTGCCCCAAGGCATGTGGGATCTTAGTTCCCCAACCAGGGATTGAACCCCTGTCCCCTGCATTGGAAGGTGGATTCTTAACCACTGGACCACCAGGGAAGTCCCAGTGATCTGCAGTTTTTGCAGTTAATTACAATGCGTACATAAGGAAGGTGGCTACAGACTATGGCAGATTAAATGGGTTATCACTGGAGTCCTTTTTACCCGCCAGAAGAAGGTATTTTGGAGTCCTTAGATCAAGTCCTGGTCAAAAGAGAAACATAGGGCTAACCTTCAAACTGTCTCATTTGCTTAAGTAAGTAAAATTTCAAACTCTAATAGTTCCATATTAGCAATAAATTGCCAAGCACATGCCATACATGAAACTGAATTCTGGGAATTCCCTGGCGGTCGAATGGTTAAGACTCTGTGCTTTCATTGCAGGAGGGCCCCAGTTGGGGAACTAAGATCCCACAAGCAGCGTGGTGCAGCCAAAACAAACAAACACGCAAACAAAAGCTGATTTCAACATACCAGTGGCTCGAGGCACACACGGGTGAGAACTGCTAACTGAACTGGGTCCAGTTAACTCCCAAGCTACATGAGCTATCTTCAAAATGAATATATTTTTCATCTGTTACCTCTGGTCTAAATTGAAAACCATTTATTCTTTTCTGAAAAGAGTTTATATTTGTCATCTTTCTCTCTTGAAGGATGGATATCCTTCGAGAATTATTTTTTCATGGGCAGGATGGTACATGTCTCTTGGATCTTTGATGTTCAAATTGGTTTAGAAAAAAAAAAAATCTTTTTATTTATCTATTCTTGTTGTGCGGGGTCTTTGTGGCCGCGCAGGCTTTCTCTAGTTGCAGTGAGTGGGGGCTATTCTTTGGTGTGGTGCTCGGGCTTCTCTCGTGGAACACAGGCTCCAGGGTACTCAGGCGTCAGTAGTTGTAGCCAATGGCTCAGTAGTTGCGGCTCCCAGGCTCTAGAGCACGGCTCAGTAGTTGTGACCCACGGGCTTAGTTGCTCCGAAGCATGTGGATCTTTCCATCTCAGGGATCGAACCCATGTCTCTTGCATTGGCAACTGGATTCTTTACCAGCAAGTCACCAGGGATGCCCCATATATTTTTAAATCAATACAGTATTTGTCTTCTCTCTGTTAAACCCTGAGCCAGCCACTTTCCCTAGGCTGCCTGGGGAGGCATGGGAAAAGGAACAAATAAGGCAGAGAGACATGGGGGAAAGAACTATGGGAAGTAGAGACAGACCCTTCTCATGGTGAAAGGATGAGAAAGAGCACTATCAGGACAGAGGACCCCCATCGCTCCTGAGCGAGCCAAGTCCAGAATGGTGTAGGAGAGAGATGTTGCTTCAAAGAAGGGTTCTTGGCATAATGGATGATGAGGCTCCCCAAACACAGTCCTGAATTCCAGCCCAGAGCTAGCCACCCCTACCTCAATTCCGATGAACTTGGCTGCTGTGTTGAAATGGCACACGGAAATATATATGTATAACCAAACTGAGGACTTCCCTGGCAGCCTAGTGGTTAAGACTCTGTGCTTCCACTGCAGGGGGCACTGGTTAGATCCCAGGTTGGGGAACTAAGATTCCCACATGTTACAAGGTGTGCCTTCCCCTCCCCCCACCACACTGCAAAAAAAAGAGACCCCAGAAAGTGCCCTTTCCCTTCTGCCATGTGAGGCCACCAAGAGCAGATAACAGTCAGGAAGTGGCCCCTCACCAGTGATTCTGCTGGCACCTTGATCTTTGACTTCCCAGCCTCCTGGACTGTGAGAAATAAGTTCCTGTTGTTTACAAGTTGCCCCGGCTGTGGTATTTTGCTAGTGCAACCCAAATGAACCCAAATGTACTCAAACTCATCCTTGGAGTCCTGTGCCTACCTGAGCCCATCACAGTGGCTGTAGGGATGAAAAGATCTGATTTGCCAGATGGTCATTCCTAGAGCCCAGGGGTGGAGCCAAATCCTCCCAAACCTCAGAGATGGATTAGTCAGAGAAAGAAATCAGGGTGTCAATGCCAATCAGAGGGCATGTAGATACTGGGAAGACCAAGACACCATCATCTGAGTTGGTTGGTTTTTTTTTTTAATTTATGTTATTTTTGGCTGCACTGGGTCTTCATCACTGCACTTGGGCTTCCTCTAGTTGCGGAGAGCGGGGACTATTCTCTAGTTGTGGTGTGAGGGCTTCTCATTGCAGTGACTTCTCTTGTTGTGGACTGTGGGCTCAGTAGTTGTGGCGCACGGGCTTAGTTCCTCCACGGCATGTGGGATCTTCCCAGACCAGCGATCGAACTGGTGTCCCTTGCTTTGCAAGGCAGATTCGTAACCACTGGACCACTAAGACCATCCAAGCTCTTGATCCCAGAAGCCCTACTCGAAGGAAGCAGGATGGGGCAATGAGACGATGGGCAAGGAGCAGCCATGACAGTGCTTAGTGGAAACCAACCTGCCCTGCTTCTCCGAAGAGCTTGACGTTTCACGAGGTCATTTGCTCTACCTGCCACACAGGACTAACGAGGGACACAACCAGTTCTGCCACAGAGGCCCATAAATATTGAATATAGAAGAGGATTTACAAAGATGATACTTTATTTTAATGGGGCAGGAACTTAAACTTGCTGTGAAACTTGTCTTTGTTTAGCTCTTGTGCAAGGGGCTCAGCCCCCTGATATTCTGAGTGTCTTATTACAATACATTGAAGTACATCTCTCTCTTTCATTATAAAAAAACAAAAATTTCCCCCCTCTCCAGAGTACTATTAACAGTTTGGAGCATATAGTGATAAGAATAGGAATATTAACTAAAACACAGATACCATTTACTCTGTGTTGCATAGTGCTCTAAGCACTTTCTATAGATTCATTCATTTTGTTACCATGTCCAATCTTGTACTCCTCACCACGAAACAGGCCAATAAATCAAAGATGAGTTGTGGGGGCAGAGAATAGTGACTTTAATCTGAAAGCCAGCCAATCAAGGAGATGGTGGACTAAAGTCCCAAAGAACCATGTTCCCTAAGTTAGAATTCAGGCTGGGGTTTTTTTGGTGTTTTTTTTTTATATTTAATATTTTTATTTATTTGGCTGCACTGGTATAGTGGGCATATGGGATCTAGTTTTGCAACCAAGGATAGAACCTGGGCCCCCTGCATTGGGAGTGCAAAGTCTTAGCCACTGGACCAACAGGCAAGTTCCCCCTAGTCCTCTTTTAAACGACGAAGGAATAAAGTTGTAGATCTTAGATGGGAGTCAGACACCTGAGGGGATGTATTAATTTCTTTCTTCCTGCAACTGTTCACAGGCAAGCCTGGTCAGGATGTTTCCTGTGATCTAAACAAAGGTATTTTAGCTTAATGCTCCTTCTGTGTGAGGCAGGGTTCCTAGAGATGGGCCATTTTGTGTAAGTTAAGCTTATAGGCGAACATCCCTTTAGTGATTGATTTGTAATAGAATACAAAGGTTCTTCCCTCTTACAATTTTACCATCATATTAGAATGACATGGGCAATATCATTTCCATTTTACCCATGAGGAAATTGAACCTTTAAAGACTGACTAAAGGTAGGGAGTTTGGGATGGACATGTACACACTGCTATATTTAAAATGGATAACCAACAAAGCACATGGAACTCTGCTCAATATTTTGTGGCAGTCTGGATGGAAGGGGAGTTTGGGGGAAGAATGGATACATGCATATGTATGGCTGAGTCCCTTCACTGTTCACCTGAAACTCTCTCAACATTGTTAATCGGCTATCCTCCAATACAAAATAAAAGTTAAAAGAAAACAGAGATTGCCTAAAGGGACTTACCTGATGGTCCAGTGGCTAAGACTCCAAGAACCCTGGTCAGGGAACCCGATTCCACGTGCCACAACTAAAGATCCCACATGCTGCTAACAAAGACCTGGCACAGCCAAATTAATTAATTAATTATTTTTTAAAAAAAGATAGCCTAAAATCTCATAGCCAATAATTTTGTGTGTGTGTGTGTGTAATCAAGTTTTATTAAAGTATAAAGGAGATAGAGAAAGCCTCTGACATAGGCATCAGAAGGGGGTAGAAACCCACTTGTTAGTGTTAGCAATGGAGTTATATACTCTCCAGTAAATCCAAAGAATGTCTGGAGGTTGTAAAGACCTCACCAGACCTACTCCCATAATTTACATTTTAAGATAACAGAATTAGCCAGAAGGTTTAATCCAGAGACTGTCCTCAGGCATAA
>NW_024070196.1:52144479-52185694 GCF_014754425.2 Oryx dammah
ATTAGCCAGAAGGTTTAATCCAGAGACTGTCCTCAGGCATAATACATTGTTATATAATCCTAAGGAATGTAGAGAAGGAAAAAAGTTTGTCCTTTCTTCCTCCTTGAGAATTCCAGACCCCTCTCTCCTTGGGGACCCCTAGACTTATCAACCTGCCTAGGAAATGACTCTCTCATTCCCCCCCTTTCTTTTAGGAGAATTATGTTGCCTAGGGAAAAGGGGCATCGTTCTGGTTCCATAACTGCTTCCGAGCTGAGAAGGGGTGTTGTCCCTAAATTGGCGAGGCAATATATTCTCCTAGTCCTCATATTGAGGATATCTGATCCAGGGGCCCCAAATAGTAGTTGGAGGAAGGTGCAGCAGTAGCAGGAGTTTGAGCAACGATTTGTAACTTAAAAGCTTTCATGCAGCTAGAAATAAATCCAGTTATACCATTACAGATGTAAGGCAACATAGTCATTAAAACAAGTTAAAATCAAAATTAAAAGACACATTAAGTCCATAGTTAAAGTGCAACGTATTGCACCAGTCCATTTTAGGGTTGGTAGATGTCATCAGATGAAGAAGAGGCATCACATGTGATTGTTGTCGAAGGTATCCACAGACTTGGAGAAAGTCCTTTCCTTGAAGTGGAGATGTCCACCACGGGAAGCCTTCCACTGATGAAGAGAATCTTTATAACCTCCTTAGCCTGTTCACTACGACAGAGAAAAGCCTCAATCCATCCAGTAAAAGTATCTACCCAAACTTGTAAGCAAGAATATCCATTAGCTTTTGGCATATGAGTAAAATCAATTTCCCAGTCCTCTCCAGGATACTTCCCACTTCATTGTAACCCAGATTTTGCTTCCAAATCCTGTTCAGCAGTCACCATGGCATAACCTGCTTTACGCTTTCCATCCTTGTCCTGAAGGATCCTGGATGAGCCCCCAAGATGAAAGGTTGTTGTTGAATTACGACGCCGGGATTCTTGGCTCCGGGAGGAGAAGAAATCAATCCGGGGCCAGAGACGAGGCTTGATCGCTCAGAGCTTTTGTGTAATAAAGTTTTATTAAAGTATAAAGGAGATAGAGAAAGGTTCTGACATAGGCATCAGAAGGGGGTAGAAACCCCTCATAGCCAATAATTGAGAGAGTTAACTTTAAGCCCAGACAACCAAGCTCCAGAGTATACAGTCTTATCTTCTAGATTTTTAAAATGCATACTTTTTTTTTTTGAGTTACAGTTCTCATAAAATGACCATTTAGAGTGTTCAATTCAGTGGCATAGTACATTGTTGTGCAAACACCACTTCTGTCTAGTTCCAAAATATTATTGCCCCCAAAACATAATCCTGTACCCATTAAGCAGTCACTCCCCTTTCTCCTTTTTTCTCTTTGAAAAATGCTAATCCACTGTCTCTATAATTTATATGTTCTGAATGTTTCCTATAAAGGGAATTGTATGACACCTCTTCTTTCACTTAGGGTTTGAAGTTCATGTACGCTCTACCATCAATCCGTATACTCCTTTCTTTTTGTGATGGAATATACTCCACTGTGTGTTTTTACCACAATTTTTCATTCATTCATGTACTGATGAACATTTGAATTGTTTCTATCTCTATTAGGGTTCTTCAGAGAAACAGAACTGATAGGGTGTGTATGTATACAGAGAGAGATTTATTTTAAGGAGTTGGCGTATGTGACCGTAAGACTAGTAAGTTGAAATCTACAGGTTAGGCTGGCAGGCTGGAGACAGGGGGAAGAATAACCCCTGCTTGCTGTAACCAGAGAAAGACTGTGGACAGCAAAGAAGACCCAGAGCAGCCATAACTAACTAAATAAATCGAGGGCACTCTGCTTTACTCAGAGTCTACCAATGTAAATGTTACACTCATCCAATAGATGCCTTCAGAGACACAGTCAGAAGAAGGTTGACCACCTGTCTGGGCACCGAGGCCCAGCTGTGATGGCACATAAATAAACCTTCATACCATCTTCTGGCTGCTATGACTAGTGCTGCTAGGATGGGGCAATTCTGTGTTTAAGTTTTTGAGGAGCTGCCAAACTGTTTTCCACAGTGGCTGAACCATTTTATGTTTCCACCCAGTGATATAGAAAACTATATATATATATAGTCTTTTAGCTTCCAAAAATGGGATTATTCTACACAAACTCCAGTATGTTTGTGTGTTTTGGGAGCCTGATCCAAAGAAAGTGTTCTGCAAGTGAATGCTTTAAAAAAATTTATTTATTTGGCTACCCCAGGTCTTAGTTGTGGGATATGGGATCTTGTTCCTTGACCAGGAATCGAACCCAGGCCCCTGCATTGGGAGCACAGACTCTTAGCCACTAGACCACTAGGGAAGCCCTGCAAGTGAATGCTTTTTAATAAGCATACAATTGTTCTTTTATTTTGGGCCATTCCATGCAACTTGTGGGAACTTAGTTCTCCAACCAGGGATTGAACCCATGCCCTTGGCAGTGAAAGGATAGAGTCCTAACCACTGGACTAACAGGGAATTCCTAAGTATGTAAGGAGTCACCATAATTTATCTCATTTCCCACTGGTAGAGATTTAAGCTGCTTTCAACTTTAACTTTTTATCATGAAAAATATACATCAACCAGGAGAATAGGACAATGAGAGTCCCTGTTTGCATAATCCAGCCACAATAATAAAAAATTCATAACTTCTCTTTTTCTATTTCTTTCCCTTCTCCTGTTGGACTCCTTTGAATCACATCCCAAATAATATGTAATTCATCTACACATATTTCAGAATTTATTTCCAAAAGATAATAACTCTTTCTTCAAACATAATCACAATACCCATTATCACCCCTACAATAATTAGCCATTTCATGTTTAGAGTTTTCCTAATGCTTTGTTCTTAAAAAAATTTTTTTTTTAATTTTTTTTGATGTGGACCATTTATAAAGGCTTTGTTGAATTTGTTAAAATATGGCTTCTGTTTTACTTTTTGGGTTTTTTTTTTTTTTTTTTTTTGGTTGCAAGGTATCTTAGCTCCCCAACCAGGGATCAAAATCCCACCCCTTGTATTGGAAGGCTGTCTTAACCACTGAACCACCAGGGAAGTCCCTGTCTGGTACTTTTTAACAGCCGGAATTGTCAGAGTATAAACAATTGGTGAATATATCTCTTAAATTTCTTTAAATATATAGTATGCCTCCCCTTTTTAATTTTTCTTATACTTTATACGTAGGGGGAAGAAACCTACATTGTTTGCCATTTTTAAGACTCATGTTGAAATGCCAAGGAACTTCCTTGTCATCTTGTGTGAGGTCAGGGTAACCTCCCTCCTGGTCACCCTGTGAAGCAATCGTCCAACCTGCCCTTAAACTTTTGGCCCCAGCTCTCTCCTGGCTGTTGCAGGAAACAAAATCAAAACACACAATAGATCATTGATACCTTACTTTCAGTCAGTAATTCCTCCTCCCTTCCAGAGAAGGTGTTTTGAAATAATTTGGTAGAGAAAGGAACTCTGGACTCAAATACTGATGTTGAAAATGTCACTGTGGGGACTTCCCTGGAAGCCCAGTGGTTGCGACTCTGCTTTCACTGCCAAGGGCCCAGGTTCAATCCCTGGTTGGGGAACTAAGATCCTGCAAGCTGCACAGTGTAGCCAAAATAAAGTACTTTTTAAATGATACAAATGAACTTATTTGCAAAACAGAAACAGACTCATAGATTCAGAAAACAAACAGGGTTGCCAGGAGGAAGGATGGGAGGAAGGGATAATTAGGGAGTTTGGGATGGACACGCACACACTGCTATATTTAAAATGGATAACCAATAAGGACCTCCTGTACAGCACAGGGAACTCTGCTCAATGTTATTTGGCAGCCTGGATGGGAGGAGAGTTTGGGGGAGATTGGATACATGTATCTGTATGGCTGAGTACCTTTGCTGCCCACCTGAAACTATCACAACATTGTTTATTGGCTATACTCCAATATAAAATAAAAAGTTAAGAAAAAAAGAGAAACAAAGAACTCTTTAAAAAAAAAGCTTACTGTAGTGGGCAGAGTGGTTACATCCCCCCTTCCAAAAAGAAGATATGTTCACATCATTACCCCCAAAAACAATTAAATATGATCCCCTTTGGAAAAAGAGTCTTTGCAGTAATTAAGTTAGTGATTCCAAGATCATTCTGGATTACCTGGGCCCTAAATTCAATGACAAGTGTGCATACTAGAGGCACACAGAGGAGAAGCCTATGTAACCAAGGAGGAAGAGACTGACGTGGCTGCAAGCCAAGGACTGCCAGCAGTTCCCAGAAGCTGGGACATGTGGGGAACAAACTCTTCCCTAGGGCCTCTGGTGGGAGCACAGCCCTCCTGACACCTTCATCCCAGAGTTCCAGTTTCCAGAACTCTCAGAGAACACATTCCAGTTGTTTTAAGCCACCATGCTGGTGGTAATTTGTTCCAGCAGCCACAGGAAGCTAATACAGTCACATCCTCAGGTCCCTGGCTGGGAAAGGCAATTTGGAAAAGGAGAGCCCTGGCTTTCTACCTGTGACATAATAAGAAATATAGATGTTGGTCTCTGCCCCTCGTTCCTGACACGGAACTCCTAAATCCCTTGGATTTCCAGGGTGATAGGATTGTTTTGTGTTCTTTTTTTTTTTTTTAATAGACATATAAACAGATATAGAGAACAGACTTATGGACATGGGGACAGAGGAGGAGAGGGTGAGATGTATGGAGAGAGTAACATGAAACTTACATTCAGTTTAGTTGCTCAGTCATGTGCAACTCTTTGTGACCCCATGAACCGCAGCATGCCAGGTCTCCCTGTCCATCACCAACTCCTGGAGTTTACCTAAACTCATGTCCATTGAGTCAGTGATGCCATCCAACCATCTCACCCTCTCTCATCCCCTTCTCCTCCTGCCCTCAATCTTTTCTAGCATCAGGGTCTTCTCAAATGAGTCAGCTCTTTGCATCAGGTGGCCAAAGTATTGGAGTTTCAGCTTCAACATCAGTCCTTCCAATGAATACCCAGGACTGATCTCCTTTAGCATGGACTGGTTGGATCTTGCAGTCCAAGGGACTCTCAAGAGTCTTCTCCAACTCCGCAGTTCAAAATCATCAATTCTCGGGTGCTCAGCTTTCTTTACAGTCCAACTCTCCCATCCATACATGACTACTGGAAAAACCATAGCCTTGACTAGATGGACCTTTGTTGGCAAAGGAATGTCTCTGCTTTTTAATATGCTATCTAGGTTGGTCATAACTTCCTTCCAAGGAGTAAGCGTCTTTTAATTTCATGGCTGCAGTCACCATCTGCAGTGATTTTGGAGCCCTCCAAAATAAAGTCAGCCACTGTTTCCTCTGTTTCCCCATCTATTTGCCATGTAGTGATGGGACCGGATGCCATGATCTTCGTTTTCTGAATGTTGAACTTTAAGCCAACTTTTTCACTCTCCTCTTTCACTTTCATCAAGAGGCTCTTTAGTTCCTCTTCACTTTCTGCCATAAGGGTGGTGTCATCTGCATATCTGTACTTACATTACCATATGTAAAATAGATAGCCAATGGGAATTTGCTGTATGGCTCAGGAACTCAAACAGGGGCTCTGTGTCAACCTAGAGGGGTGGGATGGGGAGGGAGATGGGAGGGAGGTTCAAGAGGGAGGGGACATATGTATACCAATGGCTGGTTCATATTGAGGTTTGACAGAAAACAACAAAATTCTGTAAAGCAATTATCCTTCAATTTAAAAATAAATAATTTTTTTAAAATACATATTATTGAGCTGCAACAGGTCTTAGTTTTGGCACGCGGGATCTTTGATCTTCGTTGCAGCATGTATGATCTTTAGTTGCAGTGTGCAAACTTTGAGTTGCAGCATGCAAGATCTAGTTCCCTGACTAGGGATGGAGCCCGGGCCCCCTGCACTGGGAGCTCAGAGTCTTAGGCACTAAATCACTAGGGAAACCTCTGTCTGGTATTCTAATGAGGTTGACTCTTAATGGACTGCTCGGTGGGGACTGGTTATCACAAAGACAAGCCATGATTAGAAGCCTGGAATTTTCAGCCCCAATCTCTTATTCTTCAGAGAAGGGAGAGGGGCTGGAAATGGAGTTAATGAGCGATTGTGCTTATGTGATGAATTCTCCACAAAAATCCCATTGCTATGTGGTTTGGGGAGCTTCTGGGTTGGTGATAACTTTCGTCAATCAGGAGGTCCCCAACCCCATGAAGACCCCATGGGTGCCCAACCCCACACACCCTTCCAGACCTTGTCCTACATACCTTTTATCTGGCTGCTTCTCTCTGTCCTTTATCACATCCTTCATTATAGAATAAACTGGTAAACATAACTGGGCTTCCCTGGTGGATCAGTGGTAAAGAATCCACCTGCCAATGCAGGAGATACAGGTTTGATTCCAGAAAGATTCCTTGGAGAAGGAAATGGCAACCCACCTCAGTATTCTTGCTTGAAGAATCCCATGGAATCTGGTGTATTACAGTCCATGGGGTCAAAAAGAGTCAGGCACGACTTAACAAATGAATAACAAAAACATAACTGTTTTCCTGAGCTCTGTGAGCTGTTCTAGCATATGCTGAAATCTGAGGAGGGGTGTTAAACAGGCATCTCAAACTGCAGCCTCATCAGACATAAAGTTGTAGATATCCAAGGAATTCACAATTAGCATCCAAAGTGGGATGTAGTCTCATGGAACTGAGCCTTTAACCTGGTCCAGGGGAACAGAGGGCAGAATGCATCTGTGCCAACTCTGGTTAGTCTCAGAATTGAATCAAATTATAGGACACCCAACTGGTGTCACAGAGAACTGTGTGGTGTGTGGGGGAAAAAAATCCCACATGCTTGGCATTGGAAGTGTTTTGAGTGTGGTGAAGGTGCAGGAGTGAAGACACTCCAGGAGGAGAGTACCTTCCCAATACACTGCCACAGGGACAGTCTCCCCTCCTGCCCCGAACGTCTACCGCCTGCCCCGTCATGTATAAAGTGATGTGTTATCTCAAAGCATCAGGGAAAGTGGTATTGTGGGGCCTAAGAGCTCCAAGCTCACACCAGATCAGCCTGGCAGATATGACTGCTAGTCTTTTCAATCTGTCCTTCTAGGACTTCTCAGTGATCCAGGGGCTGAGACTCCAAGATTCCAACACAGGGGCCCTGGGTTTGATCTCTGGTCAGGGAAATGGATCCCACATGCCACAACTAAAGATCCTGCAAGTCGAAACTAAGATCTGGCATAGCCAAATAAATAAAAACATATTAAAAAAGAGAAAAACAGGGACTTTCCTGGTGGTCCAATGGTGAAGAATCTGCCTTGCAGTGCAGGGGACATGGGTTCGATCCCTCATTGGTGAACTAAGATCCCATATATCTGGAGCAACTAAGCCTGTGAGCTACAACTAGAGAATCTGTGCACTGTAATGAAAGCTCCCACATCATGCAGCAAAGATCCCACGTGCCACAACTGAGACCTGACACAGCCAAGTGAATCAATATTTTTTGATAAAAAATAAACAAAACCCCAAAACAAATTAAAAAGTCTTGCCCTTCCTGTGTCTCCTCGCAGCCAGGGGGGAAAGTAAACTACAGAGATCTAGAGTCATTCATCCACTAGTGCATTCATTTATCCAAGACATATTTCCTGAGTGTTCCCTTGGTGCCAGGCTACAGTCTGGGTATGCAATGCTGAATCAGAGCCAGTGCTAGGCTTCACAAAGACAAGGGACTAGGGGAAAACACACAGGTAAATCATGACAATACTGTGTGGTCAGTGTGGGCATGGTGGATATGGGCAGAGAGGAGGGTTTAACCCAGACTAGTGTGGGAGATGCACTGGAGGCTTGGAGGTTGGAGGAAGAGGTATTCCCTGGGCTGCCTGTAGGGTAGTCACAAACCACATGTGGCTATGTGGCTTTCAGAATGGAAATTAATTAAAATTAAATAACATTGAAAACTCAGTGCCCACTAGCCCCAATTTCAAGTGCTCAGGAGTTACATGTATATTACAGAAGATTTCCATCACTGTGGAAAGTTCTAGCGGAAGATGCTAAAGCCAAAAAAAGAGGGGTTATCCATGACCAGGAGGGAAGGAATGATGTCCTCAGCAGTCCGTATAAGACAGGCTTTGGACGCTAAACACTGCTATGGTTCCTGTTGAAGGCATCAAGGCCAGTTCCTATGGTGCCTTGAATCCCCTGCTAAAGACAACAGGGAACCACGGGAGCATTCACCTGGGTGGGTGATGGGTGACATCAGATTTGAGTTTTTGGGGAATGGATTGGAGGAGGAGCATGAGAGCAGGCCCAGTCATGAGGTGGCTGCATTCCTCTAGAGACTGGGCCAGCCAAAGTGGTAGCAGTGTGGGTGGAGAGAGATCTCGGGCAAATGATCAGTAGACGGGGGATTGTGCAAGCAAGGGAGAGGCAACCAAGCTTATGAGCTATCTGGTGAGTTTCCCAGGTGGCACAGTGATAAAGAATCCACCGGCCAATGCAGGAGATGAAAGAGACGCTGGTTCAGTTTCTGGCAGTGGTCTGTGAATAGGTTTAAGGTGGGAATGGGAAAGACTAGAGATCTCTTCAAGAAAATTAGAGATATCTAGGGAACATTTCATGTAAAGATGGCCACAGTAAAGGACAGAAATGGTATGGATCTAACAGAAGCATAAGATATTAAGAAGAGGTGGCAAGAATACACAGAACTGTACAAAAAAGATCTTGACCACCCAGACAATCACAATGGTGTGACCACTCACCTAGAGCCAGACATTCTGGAATGCGAAGTCAAGTGGGCCTTAGGAAGCATCACTAGGAACAAAGCTAGTGGAGGTGATGGAATTCCAGCTGAACTATTTCAAATCCGAAAAGATGATGCTGTGAAAGTGCTGCACTCAATCTGCCAGCAAATTGGGAAAACTCAGCAGTGGCCACAGGACTGGAAAAGGTCAGTTTTCACTCCAATCCCAAAGAAAGGCAATGCCAAAGAATGCTCAAACTACCACACAATCGTACTCATCTCACACGCTAGCAAAGTAATACTCAAAATTCTCCAAGCCAGGCTTCAACAGTACATGAACTGTGAACTCCCAGATGTTCAAGCTGGATTTAGAAAAGGCAGAGGAACCAGAGATCAAATTGCAAACATCTGTGGGATCATCGAAAAAGCAAGAAGTTTCCAGAAAAACATCTACTTCTGGTTTCTTGACTATGCCAAAGCCTTTGACTGTGTGGATCACCATAAACTGTGGAAAATTCTGAAAGAGATGGGAATACCAGACCACCTGACCTGCCTCTTGAGAAATCCATATGCAGGTCAGGAAGCAACAGTTATAACTGGACATGGAACAACAGATTGCTTCCAAATCAGGAAAGAAGTACGTGAAGGCTGTGTATTGTCACCCTTCTTATTTAACTTATATGCAGAGTACATCATGAGAAATGCTGGGCTGAATGAAGCACAAGCTGGAATCAAGATTGCTGGGAGAAATATCAATCACCTCAGATATCCAGATGACACCACCCTTATGGCAGAAAGTGAAGAAGAACTAAAAAGCCTCTTGATCAAAGTGAAAGAGGAGAGTGAAAAAGTTGGCTTAAGGCTCAACATTCAGAAAACGAAGATCATGGCATCTGGTCCCATCATTTCATGGCAAATAGATGGGGAAACAGTGGAAACAGTGTCAGACTTTATTTTGGGGGGCTTCAAAATCACTGCATATGGTGACTGCAGCCATGAAATTAAAAGATGCTTACTCCTTGGAAGGAAAGTTATGACCAATGTAGACAGCATATTAAAAAGGAGAGACATTACTTTGCTGACAAGGGCCCGTCTAGTTGAAGCTATGGTTTTTCCAGTAGTCATGTATGGATGTGAGAGCTGGACTATAAAGAAAGCTGAGAGCTGAAGAATTGATGCTTTTAAACTGTGGTGTTGGAGAAGACTCTTGAGAGTCCCTTGGACTGCAAGGAGTCCAACCAGTCCATCCTAAAGGAAATCAGTCCTGTATATTCATTAGAAGGACTGATGTTGAAGCTGAAACTCCAATACTTTGGCCACGTGATGTGAAGAACTGACTCACTGGAAGATTCTGATGCTGGGAAAGATTGAAGGTGCGAGAAGGGGATGACAGAGGATGAGATGGTTGGATGGCATGACCGACTCAATGGACATGAGTTTGAGTAAACTCTGGGAGTTGGTGACAGACAGGGAGGCCTGGCATGCTGCAGTCCATGGGGTCACAAAGAGTCAGACACGACTGAGCTGAACTGAAAGGATGTGGAAAAGAAGGGTAAATGTTAGGGCTTTCCTGGTGGCTCAGTGGGAAAGAACCTGCCTCCCAATACAGGAGACATGGGTTTGATCCCGGATCCAGGAAGTTTCTCACAAGCCTTGGAGCAACTAAGCCCATGGGTCACTCATGTGTCACACAGAAGCCCACAACACTGAGTCTGTGCTCGAGAGCCTGGGAACTGCCACTTCTGAGCCCACAAGCTATAACTACTAGAGCTCCTCCACAAGAGAAGCCACCACAATGAGAAGCAATGAGAGAAAACGTGCGTGCAGCCACAGAGACCCAGCACAGCCAAAAACCAAATAAATCAATAAAATTATTTTTTTTAAAAAAGAAAGGCAAGTATTAGTCATTTGGGAAAAGGGAAACAATCATCTTTGTATTTATGAGAATCTCGATAGTCTCTGCTAACACAGAAGAAAGAGTCTTTTCCATTTGTTGAAAAATCCAGCCTGACCATATCAGGGTCTCAGGTTCACCCACCCAGGGCTCACCTTGGGGCATTCCGGCCTGCATAGATACCCCCTGCCAGTTAGCCTCTTATAAAATCACAAAGTAGGAACTTGCTTGGTGGTCCACTGATTTAAGACTCCACACGTTCTAATGCAGGGGGCCTGGGTTCAATCCCTGGTCGAGGAACTAAGATCCCACTTGCCACAAGGCATGGTCAAAAAAATAATAGTAATAATAATCACAAAGATCCACAGAGTGTAACTGGCAGATATGTGCTCTCATGAAAAGTAGGAGCTAATCATCAGATCCTTCTTGTAGGCCTTTCCTGCCAAGAACATGGACTTTACATTCAAGGGCCTGTTGGTTAGTGAGGATAGCGAGGGAGCTAAGGGTACTGTTTGGTGGATACACTTATTTATTAGAAGTTCGGAGACGAACAAGTAGGGTGTGGGGAGGGAAGTGAGAGGAGAATGATCTTGGAAAGCTGGTTTGGCAATCATCTGTGAAGGGCCTTGTAGACCATTTCAGGGAATGTGACCTTTAACCTGGAACGTGCATGCATGCCAAGTCGCTTCAGTCGTATCCAGCTCTTTGCGACCCCATGGACTGTAGCCTTCCAGGCTCCTTTGTCCATAGGATCCTCCAGGCAGGAATATTGGAGTGGCTTGCCATTTCCTCCTCCAAGGAATCTTCCTGACCCAGGGATCGGACCTGCATCTCCTGTATTGAGCAGCAGATTCTTTACCACTGTGCCACCTGGGAAGGACAGAACTGACAAACCTAGAGCAGAGGTAACAAACTCAAAATCCCACAGAGACCAGGCCTGTCGATGAGTGAAGCTGACCAGGTAAGTGGAGACGGAGGCAAAATGTACCATTCCTGCTGTGTCTTAAGGGTGAAGCTATTCTCATATCCAGCAGATTGTCATCAGGTGGGATGCTTGGCCCAGTGTGACCAAATCCAGTTTCCTAAAGAGGCTGGAAATCCAGGTGTGTGTGTGTGTGTGTGTGTGTGGCCACACCTTATGGCATGTGGGATTTTAGTTCACTGGCCAGGGATCAAACCTGGGCCCCTTGCAGTCAAATTTGGAGTCTTAACCACTAGACCACCCAGGAGGTCCCCACATGTATCCTTTCCATACACTCTCTCCCCTCACCCTCCCCTAAGCTGAAAGGTAGACAGATGATCTCTAAAGCCAAAGGACAGGAAAGTTTACAAAACCACCTGCCAAAGCAGGAGACCCAGATTCAACCCCTGGGTTGGGAAGATCCCCTAGAGGAGGGCATGGCAACTTACTCCAGTATTCTTGCCTGGAGAAATCCCACAGACGGAGGAGCCTGGTAGGCCACAGTACATGGGGTTGCAAACAGTTGGATGTGACTGAAGCGACTTAGCACACACAGGTCTTGAGAGCAGACTGATTTTACCCATGACCGTTTTGGAGATAAACTCCTTGGCCAACTGCCGCCACCCATGGGCTGAACACACAATTAAAATGAAAAACATACAGATTGTGGCGCTCCACTCTTTTGAGCAGGCGGATCTGAGAAACTCAGAGCCAAATCCTCTTTTGCTGACAGCAGAGGGAGAACCCAGCTCCCAGAGAGGCTGTTTCATGAAGAGGGACATGAGAAGTGGCTTCAGATTCATTTCACAGCCTCAGTGGTGGTGCAGCTGGTCACTGGGTCCAAGGAAGGATGGCCAGGGTAGGAGGTACCAGTGAAGGAGAGGAAGGGCGACTCACTTCAGAGAATTTTTCAAACAGCCAAACAAGTGCTATTTTAGGGATATTTTTCCCCCTCCATAGATCCTTCTGATTTTTGAAGTGCTGTATTTTTGGGTCTGGGCGCAGGAAGTGGCCCTGAGGAGCGGCAGAGCTAAGCCTCCCCTCTCTGGCACTGCCTGGGAGAGCCCCCACGGGATGAGGGTGAGGTTGGGGCAGTCAGGCAAAGGTTAGGGAGGAGAGACCCAGAACAGCTCCAGGAAATGTTTGTGTTTCTCCACTGGGGAGGGAGGAAAAACAAGCTTTTTTTTTTTTTTTTTTCGTGACTTCTGTGTAGCTTCGCTTAATCCTCCAGCTTGGAGAGACTCTGAAGAGAAAGAGAGAGGCTGGAAAGAAAAACTCTTTCTGGGGCAGGTCCCAACAACTCCACTCCGGCATGAATTTCCTCGGTCCAGCCAGCTGCTTCCCAGAAATGACAAGTTGGTGAAGTCACCTGTGTTTCCAGGCCCTGGGGTGCTACAGGCTTCAGCTCTTGGGCCAGGAGGTGGGGGGTGGGGGTTGGGGATGGACCACTTGTGATCCAGCCTCCACTGCAGTGTTGCATTTCCTGGCTGAAGTTTCTGTTCTCCGTGCGGTGCCTGCATCCATGTGCACGTGCGGTACCTGCCTCCCACGGTGAGGAAGTTGGAACGGCGCGGCCGGCACACAGAGCCCTGGTCCTCTGTCCACCATGGCCAACAGGTCGTGCTGCCTCATCCAGGGGTACCACATGCCTGAGGTGATGCCGTCGCTGCTAATCCTCGCCTTTGTGCTCGGCATCCTGGGCAACGGCGTCGCTCTCTGTGGTTTCTGCTTTCACATGAAGACCTGGAAGCCAAGCACTATTTACCTCTTCAACTTGGCCATAGCCGACTTCCTTCTGATGATCTGCCTGCCCTTTCGGACAGACTACTACCTCAGACAGAGGCAATGGGCGTTTGAGGATATTCCTTGTCGGATGGCACTCTTCATGCTGGCCATGAACAGGGCCGGGAGCATTGTCTTCCTCACAGTGGTGGCTGTGGACCGGTATTTTAAAGTGGTCCACCCCCACCATATGGTGAACACCATCTCCAACTGGACTGCGGTTGGCATCGTCTGTGCCCTTTGGACCCTGGTCATCTTGGGGACTCTGTATCTTCTGATGGAGAACCATCTGTGTGTGCAAGAGAAAGTCATAGCTTGTGAGAGCTTCATCATGGTGTCGGCCAACGGCTGGCATGATGTCATGTTCCAGCTGGAGTTCTTTCTGCCCCTTGGCATCATCTTGTTCTGCTCCTTCAAGATCATTTGGCGCCTCAAGCAGAGGCAGCGTCTGGCCAGGCAGGGTCGGATGAAGAAGCCTACTCGTTTCATCGTGATGGTGGCGGTGGTGTTCATTGCCTGCTACCTGCCCAGCGCGTTGGCCAGACTCTATTTCCTCTGGACGGTGCCCTCCAGCGCCTGCAATCCATCTGTCCATGTGGCCCTCCACGTCACCCTCAGCTTCACCTACATAAACAGCATGCTGGACCCCCTGGTATATTATTTTTCAAGTCCCTCATTCCCCAAATTCTACACCAAGCTCAAAATCTGCAGTTTGAGACCTAGGTATCCAGGATGCTTCAGGAGGCCAGAGGGGATGCCCACTTCCAACCTTTGTTGCAAGAGTTGCGTCAGTGTGCCAAATAACTTCCAAAGCCAGTCTGAGGTGCAGTGAGACCTCCAAATGTGACGGATGGCACCAGGACAGACAGACGGACAAAATCAAGGAGGATGGATTGGTGACTTAGAAATACTCCATGCTGAGGGGTGGGGAGCCTTGAAAATGCCGTTCTCTCTTAGCTGTACACTCCTCACTCTGTTGGATACGAAATTCGGATCACTATGCCTTTTTGGAAGGTTCCACTTGAGAAGTGAGTCAGTTGCATTTATATAATTTGATTCTAATGACAGAGGCGTGTGTGTGTGTGTGTGTGTGTGTGTGTGTGTGTGTGTGCTGGGAAGAGCTTGGCCCCTGAGAAATTTTAAACGGCTCAGGTGATATGTACTAATGTTTAACTCTGTCATTCTGTCATGTTCTCTCCCTGGGGGAGTCAGCGAATTTAATGACCGATCCTCTGACCTTAAATCCTCACTTTTCTTGGAAAATAGAAACTGGGGTAAGTCAATATTTTTATTTCAGGCAGAGGGAGGCTCTTTAGAGTGGGATGTCTTGACCCCGAAGATTTTCATCTTCCCAGGGTCCCTCTACTTTTCTGACTTCTCAGGAGCCTAAGAAAAATGACAGCAAAAACAACATGCTGCCAGCTTTTCGGAGTATTTGCATTTCAAAGAAGGTACTGAAGGATATGTTTTCCTGTCCTGATTTTTCCAGTGGAAGCTGAGCACTTGAAAAAGTCCTATTAGCCTTTGGGTAGTGCTGAGTCCAGCGATATTGCTTTGGCTGCTTGTAATGTGACTATGAGTTTAAATTATTCAATCATTCATTTTCTACGTATTTACTGAATTAATATTCTGTGCCAGGTACTTTGCTAGTGTCCCTTTGACCCGGAGGGTCCTTAGTCAACTTGTGTGTTTTGGGGGAGGGGGCAAACAGAGAAGTTAATGACCTTCACCCTTATGATAACTATAGCTTCTAGACCTGTTCTCTACAAACACCGCTGTTTTCCTTTTATTGTAGGATTCTATACAAACACCAAAGGGTGGAAAAGGCAGTAGGCCTTGTGTACATGAATTTCCAAATATGCCCATGGGGTCCTCAGAATGAGATGATTGTATGAACTGACATGCTGCTTCTGCCCTGGATTGGGGGGAGAGATGCCAAGCCAAAATCAGCTCTGTTCTCAAGTCATAAAGCGGTGAAAGCATTCTTGGCTCCTCTCTTCACACGTTCTCAAATTCCCAGGGGATTCTCTCCAATTAAAACCTTTGCATGCATGCTAAGTCGCTTCAGTCATGTCCGACTCTTTATGACCCTATGGACTGTAACTCACCTGGCTTCTCTGTCCATGGGGATTCTCCAGGTAAGAATACTGGAGTGGGCTACCGTGCCCTCCTCCAGGAGATCTTCCTGACCCAGGGATGGAACCTGTACCTCCTGTGGCTTGTGCATTGCAGGCAGATTCTTTTCCATTGGGGAAGCCCATTAAGACCCTTAATCTGCAACTAATACCAATGTTGCATTCTTTGGCCTCAAAACACCCATCTAGGCTGTCCCTGGGCTTCCCAGGTGGCGCAGAGGTAAAGAATCTGCCTGCAATGCAAGAGACCCAGATTCCATCCCTGGGTCATGAAGACCTTGGAGAAGGAAATGGCAACCCACTCCAGTATTGTTGCTTGGGAAATCCCATGGACAGAAGCCTGGCGGGCTATGGCCCCTGGGGTCACAAAGAGCTGGACACGACTAAGTATGCACATATTATATATATTGTTCTTATTAACTCATTTTTAAGGGGCACTGCACAGCCCAGAGATGGAAAACATGGGTTGTACAAACTAGATCAATCTGAGTTACTAGATGTGTGATCTGGGGGCAGATTTTATTTAACCATGTTTAGCTTTAATTTCCTCATCTGTCAAACAGGGGTAACAATAACATTGACATCAGAAGGTCTTTGGGGGACTCTGTTGGTGGCTTAGTGGTATTGGTAAAGAATCTGCCTGCCAATGCAGGGCACACAGGTTCGATCCCTGATCTGGGAAGATCCCACGTGCCATGGAGCAACTAAGCCTGCACACCACAACTACTGAGCCCAGGCGCTGCAACTACTGAGGCCTGTGTGCCTGGAGCCTGTGCTTCACAACAAGAGAAGCCACTGCAATGAGAAGCCTGTGCACCACAAGGAAGAGTAGCCTCTGCTCGCTGTAACTAGACAAACCCCGCGCAAAGCAACGAAGACCCATCACGGACAAATAAAAAACGATTAAAAAGGAAAAAAGAAGGTTGTTCGGTGAATTCACTGAATATAAGATCCTGAAGCACAGGTACTTTGATTACTCTTAAATCCTTAGAGTCTAGAAGTGTGAATGCACACAGTAGGTGCTGAGTAAATTGAATGAATGAGTAAGTGTATGTAAAGCATTAAGTGCATTGCCTGGCAGTAATGCTCAATGTTCTGATGTATTATGTCAACACATTTTACACATAAAGAAACTGAGGCACAGAAGCAATTTCCCCTGGTGTTCAGAGCCCGTAAGTAGCTATTCTGCTGTCACTATGTTAGTTACCCTGCTTCCAGGGGAGAAGTGAAAGCAAGGATTCTTATCAGCTTTAGAACTCTAGACAGAAATCTGTGGAAAACCCATACTTCTGCTTTAAACTCTATTCTTAGTTCACTCTTTCCTGGGCTGCCCCCTTGTTGCTCCATCTTAATAAAAACAGATTCCAAAAGAAAGCCTGTATCCTGTGTGTCATCCTATGTCAAAAGAGTCATGAGACTTTACCCTCCAAGAGAAAAAAGGTCCAAAAAATCCAGGAGCTCATGGTAGCTGAAAGCGTTAGTTGCTCAGTTGTGTTTGTCCAACTCTTTCAGACCCCATGGACTGTAGCCCACCAGGCTTCTCTGTCCGTGAGATTTTCCAGGCAAGAATACAGGAGTGGATAGCCCTTCCCTTCTCCAAGGGATCCTTCTGACCCAGGGATAGAACCTGGGTCTCCTGCATTGCAGGCAGATTCTTTCCCATCTGAGCCACCAGGGAAGCTCTGGTAGGCTGAGGTTCTCATTAAAAAAAACAGCAAGAACAAACCAAAAGAAAGATCCAGACCCCAACCACAGTCTTGATTCTGATTTTGCTTCTTTCAAATTCATAGAATGTGGTGAAATAATGTTACCAATAAATGTTACCAAGAAGCCTTCAGAAATTGTAAGGAAGTGATGTATAGCTTTGTTGATGAAACTTTGTTTAAACTACCTGGAATAGGGAACTGTCATTGATGTAGAAGAAAATGTTGTCTCCTCTGACTCAGGGTCTTTCAGGAAAAGTGATGTAAAAGTGAGAAGGGATAGTAGACCATTATTGTTCACAAATTCTATGGAAAAAAATAAGAGGTACCTTTTATTGGTACTGACTATGAAAATAGATTCTGGACTACTCTCAGAATGGGTTTCCTTACCCTTTCCTACAACTGACATGGTTAAGATGGTGTCTGAGGTCACCAGAGTGCAGGGGCTGCTTGGGTGGGATTAGAACTCTGAGGTGGGAGGTGGACACGTTGTGATGCACAGGCTCAGCTTGCTGCCTCCTGGGCCTTCTAATTCACAGTTTTCCAATATGACGCAAGACCCCACCATCTCAGTGAGTCCATAAATGGCTTCAGGATTAGCTATCCCATTTGAAAGACCAGTGCAAAGAGAAAATGCAAGGGCCCTCATTCAAAAAGCATAAATCATTTCAAGATAGTGACAGCAGGGCATAAACTAAACACAGAACCCTTCTGAACTCATCCATGAAGCTGGAGCCCTACATTTTCAAAACTAATTAATTGATTGATTGATTGATTTTTGGCAGTGTACTGGCTTAGTAGTTGGCATACAGGCTTAGTAGATATGGGTGGGATCTTCCCGGACTGGGGATCAAATCCATGTCCTCTGCATTGCAGGTGGATTTTTAACCACTGGACCACCAGGGAAGTCTGCTGCAGCTGCTAGGTCGCTTCAGTCGTGTACGACCCCATAGATGGCAGCCCACCAGGCTCCTCTGTCCCTGGGGCTCTCCAGGCAAGAATACTGGAGTGGGTTGCCATTTCCTTCTCCAAGGGAAGTCTGGGGCCCTACATTTTATATAGACAGAGTTTGTGATGGAGCAGCATAAACAGATGGGCTTAGAGATGAGCTTACTTTGTATTCAGCTTCCAGTGATGATATGGTTTCATTCATTCATTCCCTCTTTCAAGGAACATTCATTAGGTACCAGCTCTGTACCAGGCACAGTGAAAAGCCAAGCGAAAAACTCACCCTGTGGGTTCCAGTGTAGAAACCAAGGATAAACTAAATTTACCATTCAGGGTAACTGCAGTGAAAGTGGGAAATCTGGGGTTCTACAGGAGAAGCCAGGGGCCCTTAATCTTGGTTGAGGGAACTGCAGGAAGATCAATGGGAATGGAATGGAAAGTCTAGGCTGGGCCACAGCAACCTGGTAAGAGGGGAAGCTGTGAGATTCCCCTGGGTGAGAAGGGTCTGCTCGCAATCTGTCCTGACAGAAGATTCATGAAAAGACTTGCAGATCCTTTTCCTTTTAGACAAGAATTCAATGTATTTCATTACAGAAGCATGTTATGTTTTCATTCAGAAATCAAGGAACACACAGATATGTAAAGTAAGAAGTAAAGATCTTCCTTTCTTTCCTCTTAATCTGATTTCTAGAGGTCGTGACTTTTAACGTTTGGATACATACGCACTTGCACAAAGGTAATGAATCTTTCATTGTTAAAGCAAGATAGAAAGATAGAGTCTTGCAAGCTATTTTATCATGGACTGTTTCCTACATCAGTGCGTGCACGCTCAGTCGTGCCTGACTCTGTGACCCTATGGACTGGAGCCTGCCAGGTTCCTCTGTCCATGGGATTTCCCAGGCAAGAATAACAGAGTGGGTTGCCATGCCCTTCTCCAGGGGATCTTCCCAACCGAGGGTGCCATGCCCTCCTCCAGGGAATGTTCCTGACTCAGGGATCGAACCCAGGTTTTCTGCATCTTCTGCACTGGCAGGCAGGTTCTTTACCACTGAGCCACCTGGGAAGCCCTCCTAAGTCAGAATAGAGATCAATTTCCTTTTTGAAATTAGTTTATTCAACTAACAGACATTTATTTCTAGTTTTCCTCTATTGTCAGGATGCTATGGTGAACATACTGAAAGATTTACCTTTGGGTTGTGTCAAAGACTTTGGAAGATAGATTTTTAGACATGGAATTGCAGAGTCAAAGGCACACTGGGTGAGGTCAAGTGCACAGTGGCTGAGAGGAGAACCCTTGGAGTTACATCTTGTACGTTCCAATCCTATCTCCTTTTTTTTACTAGCTGTGTGACCTTGAGAAAATTACTTAACTTCCCACTGCTTCTCACTTATTTTCCTTGTCTGTAAAAGAATAGTACCTATGCATACTACCTATCTCTTAAAGCTATTCTGAGCACTAAATTAGTTTAGCGGTATAAAACCCCTACGATAGTAACCAACATTGAGTTCAGTTCAGTTGCTCAGTCTTGTCTGACTCTTTGCGACCCCATGGACTGCAGCATTCCAGGCCTCCATGTCCATCACCAGGTCCTGGAGCTTGCTCAAACTCATGTCCATTGAGTCAGTGATACCATCCAATCATCTCATCCTCTGTTGTCCTCTTCTCCTCCCGCCCTCAATCTTTCCCAGCATCAGGGTCTTTTCCAATGAGTCAGTTCTTTGCATCAGGTGGCCAAAGTATTGGAGTTTCAGCTTCAGCATCACTCCTTCCAATGAATATTGAGGGCTGATTTCCTTTAGGATGGACTGGTTGGATCTCCTTGCAGTCCAAGGGACTCTCAAGGGTCTTCTCCAACACCACAGTTCAAAAGCATCAATTCTTTGGTGTTCAGCTTTCTTTATAGTCCAACTCTCACAACCATACATGATTACTGGAAAAACCATAGCTTCAGCTAGATGGTCCTTTGTTGGCAAAGTAATGTCTCTGCTTTTTAATATGCTGTCTAGGTTGGTCGTAACTTTCCTTCCAAGGAGCAAGCGTCTTTTAATTTCATGGCTGCAGTCACCATCTGCAGTGATTTTGGAGCCCCCCAAAATAAAGTCTGTCACTGTTTCCACTGTTTCCCTATCTATTTGCCATGAAGTGATGGGACCAGATGCCATGATCTTTGTTTTCTGAATGTTGAGCTTTAAGCCAACTTTTACGCTCTCCTCTTTCACTTTCATCAAGAGGCTTTTTAGTTCCTCTTAACTTTCTGCCACAAGGGTGGTGTCATCTGCATATCTGAGGTTACTGATATTTCTCCTGGAAATCTTGATTCCAGCTTGTGCTTCATCCAGCCTGTCATTTAGCATAATGTACTCTGCATATAAGTTAAATTAGCAGGGTGACAGTATACAGCCTTGACGTTCTTCTTTCCTGATTTGGAACCAGTCTGTTGTTCCATGTCCAGTTTTAACTGTTGCTTCCTGACCTGCATATGGATTTCTCAAAAGGCAGGTCAGGTGGTCTGGTATTCCCATCTCTTTCAGAATTTCCCACAGTTTCTTGTTATCCACACAGTCAAAGGCTTTGGCATAGTCAAGAAACCAGAAGTAGATGTTTTTCTGGAACTCTTGTTTTTTCGATGATCCCACAGATGTTGGCAATTTGATCTCTGGTTCCTCTGCCTTTTCTAAAACCAGCTTGAACATCTGGGAATTCACAGTTCACGTACTGTTGAAGCCTGGCTTGGAGAATTTTGAGCATTTATTGACTAGCGTGTGAGATGAGTGTTATTGTGTGGTATTGTTCTTTGGGATTAGAATGAAAACTGACCTTTTCTAATCCTGTGGCCATTGCTGAGTTTTCCAAATTTGCTGGCATATTGAGTGCAGCACTTTCACAGCATCATCTTTTCAGATTTGAAATAGTTCAGCTGGAATTCCATCACCTCCACTAGCTTTGTTTGTAGTGATGCTTTCTAAGGCCCACTTGACTTTGCATTCTAGGATGTCTGGCTCTAGGTGAGTGATCACATCATCGTGATTATCTGGGTCATGAAGATCTTTTTTGCACAGTTCTTCTGTGTATTCTTGCCACCTCTTCTTAATATATCTTCTGCTTCTGTTAGGTGCAATGGCACCCCACTCCAGTACTCTTGCCTGGAAAATCCCATGGACGGAGGAGCCTAGTTGGCTGCAGTCCATGGGGTCATTAAGAGTCGGACACGACTGAGCGACTTCACTCTCACTTTCACTTTCTGTGTATTCTTGCTACCTCTTCTTAATATATCTTCTGCTCCTGTTAGGTCCATACCATTTCTGTCCTTTATTGAGCCCATCTTTGCATGAAATGTTGCCTTGGTATCTCTAATTTTCTTAAAGAGATCTCTAGTCTTTCCCATTCTATTGTTTTCCTCTATTTCTTTGCACTGATCACTGAAGAAGGCTTTCTTATCTCTCCTTGCTATTCTTTGGAACTCTGCATTCAGATGGGTATATCTTTCCTTTTCTCCTTTGCATTTTGCTTCTCTTCTTTTCTCAGCTATTTGTAAGGCCTCCTCAGACAACCATTTTGCCTTTTTGCATATCTTTTTCTTGGGGATGGTCTTGATTCCTGTCTCCCATATAATATCACGAACCTCTGTCCATAGCTCCTCAGGCACTCTATCAGATCTAATCCCTTAAATCTGTTTCTCACTTCCACTGTATAATCATAAGGGATTTGATTTAGGTCATACCTGAATGGTCTAGTGATTTTCCCTACTTTCTTCAATTTAAGTCTGAATTTGGCAATAAGGAGTCCATGACCTGAACCACAGTCAGCTCCTGGTCTTGTTTTTGTTGACTGTATAGAGCTTCTCCATCTTTGGCTGCAAAGAATATAATCAATCTGATTTCGGTGTCGACCATCTGGTGATGTCCATGTGTAGAGTCTTCTCTTGTGTTGTTGGAAGAGGGTGTTTGCTGTGACCAGTGCATTCTCTTGGCAAACTCTATTGGTCTTTGCCCTGCTTCATTCCGTATTTCAAGGCGAAATTGGCCTGTTACCCCAGGTGTTTCTTGACTTCCTACTTTTGCATTCCAGTCCCCTATAATGAAAAGGGCATCTATTTTTGGGTGTTAGTTCTAGAAGATCTTGTAGATCTTCATAGGATCATTCAACGTCAGCTTCTTCAGCATTACTGGTTGGGGCATAGAGTTGGGTTACTGTGATATTGAATGTTTTGCCTTGGAAACGAACAGAGATCATTCTGTTGTTTTTGAGAATGTAAGTAATTTGAGAAATTACTTTGAGAAATCCAAGTACTGCATTTTAGACTCTTTTGTTGACTATGATGGCTACTCCATTTCTTCTAAGATATAATGGTCATCTGAGTTAAATTCACCCATTCCAGTCCATTTTAGTACACTGATTCCTAGAATGCTGATGTTCACTCTTGCCATCTCCTGTTTGACCACTTTCAATTTACCTTGATTCATGGACCTAACATTCCAGGTTCCTATGCAATACTGCTCTTTACAGCATCAAACTTTACTTCTATCACCAGTCACATCCACAACTGGGTGTTGTTTTTGCTTTGCCTCTGTCTCTTCATTCTTTCTGGAGTTATTTCTCCACTGATCTCCAGTAGCATATTGGGCACCTACTGACCTGGGGAGTTCCTCTTTCCGTGTTCTATCTTTTTGCCTTTTCATACTGTTCACGGGATTCTCAAGGCAAAAATACTGAAGTGGTTTGCCATTCCCTTCTTGAGTGGACCACGTTTTGTCAGAACTCTCCACCGTGACCCGTCAATCTTGGGTGGCCCTACACGGCATGGCTCATAGTTTCATTGAGTTAGACAAGGCTGTGGTCCATGTGATCACATTGGTTGGTTTTCTGTGATTATGGTTTTCAGTCTGTCTGCCCTGATAGAGAAGGATAGAGGCTTATGGAAGCTTCCTGATGGGAGAGACTGACTGAGAGGGAAACTGGGTCTTGTTCTGAAGGGCTGGGCCATGCTCAGTAACTCTTTAATCCAATTTTCTGTTGATGGGTGGAGCAACCAACATGGAGTAGCTCTATTTCTTTTTTTAAATTATTATTATTATTTTACTTTTTGACCATGCTCTACAATAGTGCCCTGACCAGGGATCAATTCCACACCCCCTGCATTAGAAATGTGAAGTCCTAACCGCTGGATCACCAAAGAAGTCCCTGGAGTAGCTCTACTTCTATTCATCCTTATTATTATATTGTATTAGCTCTTATTAAAACCTTAATAGATACCACCAAATTACTCAACAAAAAGGCTGAACCAACTTAGACTCCCCCGATAGTGTATGAAAAAGCCTTCTTCCACACTCTCGCCAGTGGGCCCTTGTTTGGTTTGTTTAACAAGCATTTTTTTTTTCTTCTTTTTTGTAAAAACCAAACAAAAACTTTCACTTCTTTAAAGTGATAAAGTCTGGCTTATCAGTTTTGTTTGTGTGTGTGTTTGATGTTGTACCTAGAAAGGCTCTGCCTAAGCTAGTCATGTTGAATTACTCTTAGGATTTCTTATAAGAGTTTTATATCTTATGTTGAGGTTTATAATCCATTTGGAGCTCATTTCTGTGTCCAGTTCAAGGAAAGGACCCAACTTCATTCATTTGTCTATTTAGTCATCCAGTAGAAATGGCAACCCATTCCAGTGTTCTTGCCTGGAGAATCCCAGGGATGGGGGAGCCTGGTGGGCTGCCGTCTATGGGGTTGCACAGAGTTGGACACGACTGAAGCGACTTAGCAGCAGCAGCAGCGGCACTTATTGAACAGATGATTTTTTCTCCCATGGATTTGTCTTAGCACCCTTGTCGAAAATCAGCCGACCATATGACTTCCTTCATGGTCCAGTGGCTGACGTAGAGGGCCTGGGTTCAATTCCTGGTCAGGGAACTAGATCCCACTTGCAGCAACCAAGAGTTCAGGCATCACAACTAAAGTTTCCACATGCCACAGTGAAGATCTAAAATTCTAAGCACCACAACTAAGGTTCAGCACAGTCAAATAAGTAAATAGATACTAAAAAAAAAAAAAAAAAAAAAAGATGAAGAAAATCATCTGACCACAAATGCAAGAGTTTATTTTTGAACTCTCAATAATCTTGCTCTATTGCTCTATACATCTATTCTTATGCCAGAATCACACTGTCTTGATTATTATAGATTTGCAGTTAAGTTTTTAATTGCAAAATGTGAGTCCTCCAACTTTGTTCTTCTTTTTCAAGATTATTTGGTTATTCTGGTTTGCCCTCAGACTTTTTACGTTAAATTTAACACTGTGTTTCAAAACTCTGAAATATCCTTCTCCTTTCTTTTAATGTCTCTGCTAGTCAGTATTGCCAGCTTCCTCTGCCCACTAACTTTCAATTTCTCTGACTTTATCCTCTTCACGGGAGGTCCAAATGTCTCTCCTTTCCCAAATGTCCCAACTCAGTGTCATTTACTACCTACAGAGTCCAGGTCCCCCCAGATAGCACCAGTGAACTGTGCTTCCTGAACCCCCACCCTTATGTGGCCCCTCCCTGTGAAACATGGACTGACTCGGTGACTCGCCTTGGCCAGTAGAATGTGCTGCAGGTGATGTCCTGGGATTTCCGAGCCATGGCATTAAGAAGGTCTGCATCTCTGTGCTCCCAATGCCAGGGGCCCGGGTTCGATCCCTGGTCAGGGAACTAGATCCCACATGCCACAGCTAAGTGTTGGCATACTGTAACTAAAACCTGGTGCCATGGAAGGAAGGGAAGAAAGAAGGGAGAGAGAAAGAAAGAAAGAGACTCTGCTTGTGTGCTTTTGGAAATGTTGAGTAGCCTTGTAAGAAGTCCAGCATACTCAGTGGAAAGAATATGTGAAGAGGCTGTGTACAGATGCCATAGAGAGAGACACAGACCATATGAAGAGGAAGAGATGCCCAGGCATCCCAAATGGCATGAGTGAGCCTCCCTGCCATCTAAGAAACCCCAAGCAAGGACTGACGAGCTAAGCTCAGTCAAGCCATAGTAATACAATGGTGACTCTTTTTCTGTTTTTTTTTAACAGTGACTGTTTTAAGCCACTAAATTTTGTGGTGGTTTTTGAAATAGTAATAGATCACTGAAACAGAAACCTCGCTACATTCAATGACAAACAGTGAGAGTGCCGAATTCTAACCACTAGACCACCAGGGACAGATGAATAAACAGCAAAGCCCTATTGCACAGTGCAGGGAAATATACCCAATATCTTGTAGATAAATCAGAATTGAAAAGAATATCAAGAATATATATATGTGTGTGTATATATATATATGTATAGCTAAGTCATTTTGCTATACAGCAGAAATTAAACACAACATTGGGTTTCCCTCATAGCTCAGTCGGTAAACAGTCTGCATGCCAATGCAGGAGACCCAGGTTCGATCTCTGGGTCAGGAAAATCCTCTGGAGATGGAAATGGCAACCTGCTCTGATACTCTTGCCTGGAGAATCTCGTGGACAGAGAGGTCGCAAAGGGTTGGACACGACTGAGCGACTAAACCCCCCCCCACCAAACACAACATTGTAAATAAACTATACTTCAATAAAAATTAAAAAAAAAAAAGACAAACCATGAATTAACCTCTCTAAGCCTCAGGTTTCTGATCTGTGATCATAACAGGGCAACTCCTCATGGGTTTCTGAGAAGATTAAATGAGATCATGTATGTACAGCTCTTAGCCACATGCCTGGCACAAAGCAAGCAGTTGATAAATGAAAGCTATTGTTATTTTTAATTTTAAAAAGTAGTTCCATACTGCTCTGGGGCACATTCCAGTTGTGATAAGAGAACTAAGAAGGGAGATTTGAGTTCATGGTGAAATTCATAAATGTTAAGTGGAGTTCCCCCAAACTTGGTGGAATCACTGCCTGAGCTGCTGAAATGAATCACTAAAACAAGTTTCTGTATAACTCATGCACTAGCAAGAAAAAAAAATGCATAAAAGGAAGACAGGAGCGAGACAAAACATGCCCATGACACAGTGGTAAGACTGGGAATTCCACAGCAGGGCCAGGATCCAGGGAGGCCAGGATTGACACTCTTTCTGAGCAGTTGTGAACTTGGGTTTAGAATCCTAGGATGTGAGAGCTGGAAGGGCTCTGGAAGATGGTCTCATCTTCCACATTACATATGGGAAGTTCAGGGGTTAAGAGGTTTCATGGGTAATGATGGAGCCAGAAAAAAGCATCCAGGGCCTCCAACTTCTCTTGCTCTCTCTTTTTTCCAAATGAAGCAATATCTATTCTTGTTTTTTCCTAATTTTATCCAAATATTATGAAATTATAAAACTTTCAAAGGTAGACAGAGTGGGGGAAGGGGAGGGTGGGACGAACTGAGAGAGTAGCATTAACATATATACTCTGCTGCTGCTGCTAAGTCGCTTCAGTCGTGTCCGACTCTGGGCAACCCCATAGACGGCAGCCCACCAGGCTCCCCCGTCCCTGGGATTCTCCAGGCAAGAGTACTGGAGTGGGGTGCCACTGCCTTCTCTGATATATACACTACCAAGTGTGAAATAGATAGCTGGTCGGAAGCTGCTGTAAAGCACAGGGAGCTCAGCTCAGTGCTCTGTGATGACCTAGAGGGGTGAGAGGGAGTCTCAAGAGGGAGGGATATATTTATACTTACAGCTGATTCACACTGCTATACAGCAGAAACTAACACAGCATTGTAAAGCAATCAGCTTCCAATTAAAATTTTTTAAAGTAATAAATAAAAATAAACAGACAAATAACAGTTTATGAGGGGAAAAAAGAATTAGATTGGAATTGACATATACACACTATGTATAAAATAGGTAACGAATGAGAACCTACTGTACAGCACAGAGAACTCTACTCAGTGCTCTGTGGGGACCTAAATGCGAAGGAAATCCAAAACAGAGGGGTATATATATGTCCTGATAGCTGATTCAGTTTGCTGTACAGTAGAAAGTAACACAACATTGTATAGTAACTATGAAGTGAAGTGAAATTGCTCAGTTGTGTCTGACTCTCTGCGACCCCGTGGACAGTAGCCTGCACCAGGCTCCTCCGTCCATGGGATTTTCTAGGCAAGAGTACTGGAGTGGGTTGGCAAAAATTAAAAACAAAACAGAAAGAAAACCTTACAAAGGGAAGATCTCTTGCAAATTCCAGCTCCCGGAAATAACTATTGTGAATAGTTGGATTTTCTGACTCTTAGCTAATAAAGGCCCTTAGGGTTACATTCTGAATGTCACTGACAAGTCCACATTCATCTGAGAAGGGAGCAGGATATTGACAGGCATCAAGGATAGGAAACAAATGCTAGTCCTTTCACTTGAGTCTGTCCACACCCACACAATGTGACCTCCTGGTGCAGCCTTACAGATGGGGCAATAATATAATAAGAGGCAGTGTAGTGTATTGGTTAGGGATGCAGGCTTTGAAGCCAGTGCCAGATTCAAATCTTATGATCTGTGTAGCCTTGACTATATATATGGCCAACTTCTGTGAGCTTCACTTTCCTCATTTCGAAATAAAAGTCAGTAGTAGGCTCTCCCTCATGGACTGAAGTCAGGGGGAAACAAGCGAATGTATTTAAAGCACTGAGCATGCCACCCGACATGCAGGAAGCTATCCCTAGCATGACCGCCCACGTCATCTTCATCGTCTTCATCACCGTCTTCATCATCAAGTGCCACTGCTCCCTGCGTGAGCCTAACACGAGATCGTCTTGACTCCCATTTACTGGGAGGAGTCTACAAACCCCTATGGCAGAACCTGGGCGTGAAACTAAATAAACACATGTCTGGGACTTCCTGGTAGTCCAGTGAGTAAGACTCTACACTTCTACCGCAGAGGGAGCAGGTTCGATTCCTGGTCTGGGAACTAAGATCCCTCATGCCGCATGATGTGGCCAAATTTTCAAAGATTAAAAATAAACAAATGTCTTAGTTCTCACTCAGAGTAGAAGCAACACAACTGAGAAACTCTTGCACAGCAAGAACTCATCAGACCAAAATATTCCAGGGTAGAAATGTTCTGTAAGGATTTATATACCCAATTATACTGAAAAGCAAGAAAATGATGTGTGAAATGGTGACCTCCTGCAAGGCAGAGTTCAAAGTCTTCTTAGGTCCTCAAAGTTTAATTTTGTAAAAATGGAGGATTTTAAAATATCACGCACATTGGGCTTCGCTGATGGTAAATAATCTGCCTGCTGATGAAGGAGACATAGATTCGATCTCTGATCTGGGAAGATCCCATTTGCTGTAGAGCAACTAAGCCCATGGGCCACAACTACTGAGCCTGTGTGCTAGAGCCTGGGAACTGCAACGACTGAACCCAAGTGCCGCAAGTACTGAAACCTGGCACCCTAAACTGTGTTCTGCAACAAGAGAAGCCACTGCAAGAAGCCTGAGCACTGCAACTGGAGAGTGGTCCGCACTCAAAAGCCAGAGCAGCAGTGAAGACCCAGCACAGCTAAAATTAAGTAAAATGTATTAAAAAATAAATCTATAAATAAATAAAATTTTACAAAATCGAAAATATCATGTACATTGTGAGGGAGGTTGTATATGGCAACAGCTGGTAAACAAGAACTCGCTGTACTTTCTGCTCAGTTTTGCTGGGAATTTAAAACTGCTCTAAAAAATAAAGCTTATTAATTTTAATAAATCACATCCTTAATGATAAATTACTTACTTGAGCATGGAGGCATCTCAAAATCTAACACAAACAAAGGAAAAACCCAACTTATTGTAACATACCACTGGCAACCCAAACTGGGTTCAAGTTTTCAAGCATCTTATGAAATGGCATGCTGCTCTCAAATAGCTTCCCCCCACCCCCACCCCCCACCCCCGCCTTAGCTGGGAATTAATTGCAGCATTCTGGTGTAGAAAGGCAATCCATGCTTGTACGGAAAAGATGGCCTGGAAACATCAAATGCAACACATCTGTCCTCATAAAATACTGCTGCTGCTGCTGCTAAGTCGCTTCAGTCGTGTCCGACTCTGTGCGACCCCATAGACGGCAGCCCACGAGGTACTGGACAATTACTATTCTCTTGGCCTTCTGTCCCCCTTCAAAAATCACACACACACTACCATTTCTTAAAACACATGCCTACAGATATTCCATGCAAATTCTTCATGCTTCTGTTGAGCACAGTAAGTTAATATTGCTGTTGTTGTTTTGTTCATTATGCAAGGCAACCACATGACTGTGAATTAATTCTCCTGTGCTAAGTATTCAGTATACGAGCACACAGGCTTACACGTTTCAGTAATTCACAATGACAGTCAGCTTGCCCAAGCATATTCTTTACATTTAGAAAATTTTGTGGGTTCCTGTCTCCCCGGGGGATTTTTTTTTTTTTTACTTGTTTATGCAAACAGCAGGTTGCACAAGAGCCTTGCTGGCTTCTTTTTTTTTTTTTCTTAAAGCGATTTCGTAGTTTCCTGGTAACCATTCAGTCATCTGTTTCAACACTCTGACATGACATAAAGGCGAGCGCTGAACCACAGGTTCGCCACTCAGACCTGCACCTCGTTCTCTGAGCCTTGATTAGGTGAGCTGCTCCCTGGAGCCAACGCGATTCACTCATGAACCCTTCCCAACTGCAGAATCATTTTCTGAAAATAGGCGAGAAGAACTGCTGTGTGTTCCGTGATGACTTCATTGCCAAAGTGCTGCCGCCAGTCGTGGGGCTGGAGTTCGTGTTCGGGCTCCTGGGCAATGGCCTTGCCCTGTGGATTTTCTGCTTCCACCTCAAGTCCTGGAAAGCCAGCCGGGTTTTCCTGTTCAACTTGGCCGTGGCTGACTTTCTCCTGATCATCTGCCTGCCGTTCCTGGCGGACAACTACGTGCGGAAGTGGGACTGGAAGTTTGGGGAGATCCCCTGCCGGCTCATGCTGTTCATGTTGGCCATGAACCGCCAGGGCAGCATCATTTTCCTCACTGTGGTGGCCGTGGATAGGTACTTCCGGGTGGTCCATCCCCACCACGCCCTGAACAAGATCTCCAATCGGACAGCGGGCATCATCTCCTGCCTCTTGTGGGGCATCACCATCGGCCTGACGGTCCACCTCCTGTACAGAACGAGGTTGATCGAGAATCAGGGTTCGAAACTGTGCAGCAGCTTCAGCATCTGCGACGCCTTCCGCTGGCACGATGCCATGTTCCTCCTGGAGTTCTTCGTGCCCCTGGGCATCATCCTGTTCTGCTCAGTCAGAATCGTCTGGAGCCTGCGGCAGCGGCAAATGAACAGACACGCCAAGATCAAGCGGGCTATCAACTTCATCATGGTGGTGGCCATTGTCTTCATCATCTGCTTCCTGCCCAGCGTGGCCGTACGCATACATATTTTCTGGCTTTTGCGCAAGGCTGGCACGGAAAACTGTGACATCTATCGTTCAGTGGACCTGGCGTTTTACATCACCCTCAGCTTCACCTACATGAACAGCATGCTGGACCCTTTGGTGTACTACTTCTCCAGCCCATCTTTCCCCAACTTCTTCTCCACCTTGATCAACCGCTGCCTGCAGAGGAAGGGGCCGGATGAGTTGGATAACAACCGCAGCACCAGCGCCGAGCTCACCGGGGATCTGAGCACTACCAAGAATGTTCCTGAGGCTTTGATGGCCGATCTCAGTGAGCCGCAGAGCCCCTCTTATCTGAATCCAATCTCCAGTTAAAAAGGCCAAGCCAAGAAAGGAGAAGATCATCAAGGACCAGGATCTCTGGAGAAGCAGTTTGGCTGCTGCACGGAGTAACAGAGCCTTGGTCTGTGGTTTCCCAGAACTTCCAGATTCGGAGAAGCAGACTTAGGGCATTGGTGTGACGGCGTGGGCTGCTTGCCTGTAGCGTGTCTCCACAGGAACCTTGGGGAATGGAGGATGAAGCTTCCAGGTGTCTAAGACTTCTGTTCAATCTTGGACACTTGCAGAACTGAAGATGGCAAAACTGTCCACATTTCTGCTGCTGGAGTGTTGGAGCCACAGAGAGGCCCACTGGCACCTGGGACTCAACAGGCCTCTTCCTGTCACCTGCCTGAGACTTGTTTGGTTCTCAGCTCCTGGAGCAAGGTCTAGCTTCTTGTGGGCTCCCACTGGGATAAGGAAAGCTGTGATTGGAGAGGAATTATTGCATCTGAAGGGAGCCCAGGCATCATGAAACAAGCCAGGAGGACACCTGGGTTCGGTGGAACCGATCCTTCTTTCAGCCATGATTTGGCAGAAACGGACCAGATAGAGAGATTCATGAGTTTCCGTTAGTATCTTGAGTTTCCAGTGGTGGTAAGAAGGGGCTTCGCCCCAGGAGGGTCTGAGCAGAACAGTGTTACTAAGCAAAAGGAAATGACATTTCTGTTACAACCTGCAGCCAATCCATTCCTCTTCTGTTTACACTAATTTGAAGGTTGAGCAGTTAAAAAGGCTCCAGGGAGAAAGCAGCTTCCCACCTCTGTTTGCTTTTATCACTCAAAGGGAAATGCTGTCCTATGGTTAGAGGGGGGAAAGATTTCCTCCTGGTTCATTTGCTTGTGTTTCTGTTCTTTTAAGAACTCTACCCCTTCAATAAACTTTGATATGAGATACATAGTCTGGTGTTGCATGTGTCTGGGTGATGGTTCACAGACATGGACTTCTTACTTAAGTGGAGACCTTTACGGGTTGTTAACTGTGCCCTGGAAGAAAAAAAAAAAATACCACATACTGTAAAGTGTGAGAAAGGGATGTGGAATCTGAGCCGCAGCATGAGGTAGTTAAGTCAAAAATTACATATGCATTAGAACAAGGATGGGAAAGAGTTGGGAATAAATAAAAGTGATTTAATCTGGAAGGGCAGTACAGACAGGATTGCAAGAGCACTTTGCTTTTATTTAGGGGGTGGTGAATACTGCTAATGGTATGGTGAATGCTGCTATTAGTATTTGTGTATCAAAAAAAGGAATCTGGCCAGGCTGGGATTTTTGCATAGGAGGGGGAAGACAGACCTTCCTAAAGAATGGTTTCAGTTCCCAGTGCTGGGAAGGAAAGGAGATGTACTGGTTTGAGGTGGTGATCGGTCCAAGTTTCTGTTACATGCTCATTTCCACTCATTGTTCATTAGCAAGATGAGGCTTGCTTTGACATAGTGACTTGGGTGCCGATAAGGAAGGCAGACACTCAGACTCCTGGCCCCAGTGGAATGGCAGAAAAGGAAGAAAGATGGATATTTTGAGGTTCTGAAGTGTTTTCTGAGCAGTTTGCTTGTCTGATTTTTCAATTAACTCCTAGAGACTGAAAGTTAAAAGCAGAGATCATCTTTCTTAAAGAGGAAGAGATGATCAGAGAAGAGCTCAGAGGAAAGCAGGGATTCCGCCAGCCTCAGATGCATGAGTCAGCAGGGAACCTGTTTGTGAAACCCCTATTTGTTCAGAACAACCGAACAACTCACATTCGTCCTTTTGTTCATTCATCCCATCAGCTTGATGCTGAAAGCTCAGTTTCTCTGTACACCAGTGCCGAATCGAATCTTGGAGACAGAGATTTGGGTGAGATAGAAAAGAATAGCTGTATTGTTTTGCCGGGCAAAGGGGGCTAAAAGCGGGCTAATGATTTCAAAACTGTGTGTTCCTATTTGGGGAAGATAGTGAGAAGTTTTACAGTAATTGTTCAAAGAGGAGGGCATGATCAGCTTGTGGACATTCTTCTGATGGGTTTGGTGGTGAAGTAAGTGGGAGTCAGCATCATCAGCCTTCAAATATGGTGTCTACATGCTGGTGGGCACCATAACATCATTAATCGTTAACTTCTCCCACCTGGAGGGGGTTTCAGTGTCAGCAAAATGGCTCAAAGATATTGTCGTATGTTTCCCCAATGGGGAAACAGGACCTTGCCCCAAGGCTGCTCTTGACTGTTTCTGCCTGGTGTGGCATCTCCCTCCTTCTCTAGTTAACAACTGCTTGGGTCTGCCCATTGGAACTCAGGGAAGTTTGTGGAGGCTGAATGAAAACTGTTTTCTATAATCGAGGAAATGGGGGAAACAGAAAGTCCTTGTGCCCAGGAGCCCCACAGGGCCCTGCTTGGCATCAGGTTTTTATGTATTAAGCACCAACAGTGTGCTGTGGCATTCTGAGTGGTTGGTGGAAACAGAGCAAGGAACAAATTCCCTGAGACCCTCTTCTCCTAGAACTTACATTCACAGCGGGGAGGTGGTCAGACAAGAGGTAAACAAATAAATGGAAAGGAAGCCTGGGATGACTGTGAGGACCATGAAGCCAACAAAGCAGGATGACAGGCTAAAAAAGGCGTGGTGCTGGGATGACTGGGATGTGACCAAGAGCTGAGACATGGATGATGAGACGGTGCAAACAGTGTGAGTATCTGGAGGAAGGGCATTCTAGGCAGAGGGGATGGTAAACGCAGAGGCCCTCGGGTGTGTGAGTCTGCTGGTCTCCCAGGACGGCCATAACAAAGTAACACAAATTTGGTGGCTTAAGAAAACAAAAACTTGGGATTTCCCTGGTGGTCCAGTGGTTAAGAATCCACCGTCCAATTTAGGGGACATGAAGGATTCAATTCCTGGTTGGGAAAGTAAGATCCCATGTGCCACCGGGCAGCTAAGCCCACACTCTGCAACTAGAGGGAAGCCTGTGCACCGCTACTAAGACCGAAACAGCTGAAAGTGAAAATAGATAAATACTTGGGGAAAAAAGGCAAAACAGTATTCTCAGACAGTTCTGGAGCCCGGGAGCCCACATCAGGGGGTCAGCAGGATTGATTACTTCTGGATGCTCTGAGGAGAATCCACCTCATGCCTCACTCCTAGCTTCTATGGGCTATCAGGAATGTCCTTAACATTCCTGGGCCTGCAGACACATCACTCTAGTCTCTGCCTCCATCTTCACATTGTTATGGACCAGGATTCTTAGCCTTGTTAATCAACAGAAATTGATAAATGGCCAGACAAGAAATTCGGGCAAGGCTTTATTAGGGCCCTTGTGGCACAAGGTGGGGAGTGAGAGCAAGTAACAGGTTCTCTTGCTGGCTTGCTCCTTGAAGAGGGGTGAGCTTGTTCCTTATATGGGGTGAAGGTAGGGTGTGTTCAGGGGTCATTCCAGAGGGGTGGCTTAGATGGTTTGCGACCCCTTTCAAGGTGATGTGTGCGGGGGGCATGCACGTCACCCTGCTTTTGATCCCACCTCTTCAGAAGCGGCAGTTGGGTTTTGATCTTTTTTTGTATCTTTGTCCATAATTTATCCCAACTGCACAGGTACACAGTTATTTTTAGTCCCCCATAGCTTCTTGTATTGTGTTGCTAGAGGAGACATTCGTCTAAGTGTTGGCACTGCAGCAAAGGGTCCCAGGCCCCCCGCTGTCTCAGCATGCCTTCTTTTCTCCATGTTTCTGTGTCTTCCCCTTCTCTGTCTCTTATACAAACACTTGCCACTGGATTGAGGGACCACCCCAACCCAGGATGATCTCAGCTCGACATCCTTCCCTTAATTACATCTGCAAAGATTACATCTGCAAAGCCCCTTGTTCCAAATAAGGTCATGTTCTGAGATCTTGGGTGGACATAGCTTCTGGGGAGCCCAAGTCAACCCACTGCAGTGAGGAACAGAGGTGAGGTCAGATGACTGGGTACGGTGAGTGTGGAGTCTTCTACCCAGTTAGGTAAAGAACCCTGTTGTGGGAAAATAACAAAAGATTCGAGAAAAAGATCACACCACATTAAAGGGAAAAGAGGTTAAAAACAAGATAGGATCTTTGTTCTCTTTTAAAATCTGTCTATGTATATATGGCTGGAACAGCAGATTAGAAAAACATACATTGCAGCCTTAACTTTGATTCTACCTGGGTGATGAGGTTAGTGATGATTTTCACTTGTCCATCTGACTTTTCCTTAGTATCATCTTCCTATCATCTTCCTTGATCATCAACAATAGTTATTAAGAAAGTGGTCTCCTAAAGGGAACCCTTCTGCACCATTGGTGGGAATGTAAATAGGTGCAGGTACTGTGGAAAACAATATGGGGTCTCCTTAAGAAACTAAAAATAGAGTTCCCGCATGACACAGCAATCCCGCTCCCGGGCACATATTGGACGAGACTCAAATTTGAAAAGATACATGCACCCCAATGTTCACCACTATGCATAATAGCTAAGACACGGAAGCAATCCAAGTGTCCACCCACAGATGAATATACAATTCAGTGTGCTATGTACAATGGAATATGATTCAGCCATAAAAAATAATGAAGTAATGCCATCTGAAGCAACAAGGATGGACCTAGAGATTATTATATGAAGGGAAGTAAGTCAGACAGAGAAAGCGGCAGTTGGGTTTTGATCTTGTTTGTATCTTTCTGTCCATAATTTATGTGGATAACATAGGTGGAGTCTGAAATATGACACAGATGAACTTATTTATGAAACAGAAACAGACTCACAGACATAGAAAACAAATGTACAGTTACCAAAGCAGAAAAGTGATGGGGGAGGGATAAATTAGGAATTGGGGATTATCAGATACAAACTACTTATTTACTATGTTTATCTACATACAAAGTAGATAAACAACAAGATCCTACTGTATAGCACAGGGAACTATATTCAATATCTTATAATAAACCATAATGGAAAAGAATATGTATATATATATGAATAACTGAATCACTTTGTTGTATATACTCAAAACTAACACAACATTGTAAATCAACTATACTTTCATTTGAAAAAAGAGAGAGAGAGAGCAATCTCTTAAATTCTGTTTCCCTGTCCAGGAGAATGCCAACAGAGAGCAAGCACAACTTCCCGAGCAGTACAGTGGTTAAAGACTCTACCCTTCCACTCCAGGGCATGGATTCAGTTTCTGGTTGAAGAACTGTTAATAAGATCCTACATGCCGCACTGCTGCTGCTGCTGCTAAGTCGCTTCAGTCGTGTCCGACTCTGTGCGACCCCATAGATGGCAGCCCACCAGGCTCCCCCGTCCCTGGGATTTTCCAGGCAAGAACACTGGATTGGGTTGCCATTTCCTTCTCCAACATGCCGCACAGTTCAGGCAAAAAATTAAAAATAAAAAAATGAGAGCAAGCAATAATGTTCTGGGCTAAACCAATGATGTGGTCTATTCAGTCTCAAATTGTGTGTGATACAATGTTTGTGTGTGTGTAATTCTAGGTATGCATGTCTGTGTATCTATATATGTATTGGAAGGGCCAGTTATCATCATTTATGCATCTGTTTTTCACTGATTTCTCTTTATTTTGGAGGATGCCAGTTCTTGGGGTCATGAGTTTCATGAGTTTCACTCTCTGTTGGACTTCCCGCTAGCTGCCCCCAAACAACGTCTTCCAAGCTTCAGGAGATTAATTACCCCTATGTCCAGAACCATAAAATCAGGGGTAAAAAATCATGTTTGTTTCTGACTTTATGAACTCCTTTGCCTTTTCAAATTTATTAGCCTGCCTGCCCCAGGGCACCTTGCATGAAGGGAGGGGATTTAAACTGCACCTGGTATAAACATGCCTTTTGATTTAATATTCAAAACACTTCCATAACTATGGTCTATGGTACTTAAAGCAAGCAGCTACAGTTCACAGAAGGTCCCTCAGGCCCCAGCTCACTTCTCTCTTTCCCTACTTTGCTTCTGTATTCAGTCTTTAGCTGAGGGATTTGACTAACAATGTGCCTTGGTGAAGCACTGCTGCTGCTGCTGCTGCTAAGTCGCTTCAGTCGTGTCCGACTCTGTGCGACCCCATAGATGGCAACCCACCAGGCTCCACCGTCCCTGGGATTCTCCAGGCAAGAACACTGGAGTGGGTTGCCAATTGCCTTCTCCAATGCATGAAAGTGAAAAGTGAAAGTGAAGTCGCTCAGTCGTGTCCGACTGTTTGTGACCCCATGGACTGCAGCCTACCAGCCTCCTCCGTCCATGGGATTTTCCAGGCAAGAGTACTGGAGTGCAGTGCCATCGTCTTCTCCGTGGTGAAGCACTAAGTACTGGCAATTGACCATGTACAAATCAATGGAGATATGGGTCATCTCCTGCCCCCCCATCTTTTAGTTAAAATTGATGACTTTTTCAAATTGGAAAGAAATTTTTGATGAAATTCTTTAGTGGTTGAAGCTGGGCTGTTTGTGTTACTGGAAATTCCTTTCTCTCTCTCTCATGGCATGGAAAGATGCCTTACTGTAATTGTTTAACTCCAGGTACCTATGGATGAAGTAACCGAGATACACTTATATTAACTTGAAAAAGAAAAAGAAAAGAAATATTGTGATGTATCTCACAGAAACTAACAGAGAATTAAATCAGGCACAGGCAGACCCAGGAGACCAGTTCACAGCTCTTCACTCCAGCTCTTAACCATAAACATGAGTACCTGTGTCTTTCAGGTCAGAGTCTCATTCGAGAGAATAAAATTGGTCCCAAACCACACTTTATAAAACGGTCAGGAGGACAACCATCAGCAGCAGCTATGTAAAGTCTCTTTTTTTTTCTTCTAGTTTTAAGCAGATGTAATTGACACACACCACTGCAGAAGTTTAAGGTGTAGAGCATAATGATCTGACTTACATACATCATGAAATGATGACCACAATAAGTTTAGTGAAGATCCATCATCTCATATAGATACAAAATTAAAGAAATAGGAAAAAAGGTTTCCTGTGATTAGAGCTCTTAGGATTTATCCCCTTAACAGCTTTCATCTGTAACACAGAGCAGTGTTAATTATATCTATGGGGTTGTACATCACATCCTAGGAGTTATTTATCTTATAACTGGATGTTTGTACCATTTGACTATCTTCATCCAATTTCTCCATCTCCACCCCTACCTCTAGTAACCACTAAAGGGTATTTTTATTTATTATTATTTCTAAAAAATATTTTTATTTATTTATTTGGCTGTGCTAGGTCCCAGCTGCAGCACACAGGATCTTTAGTTGTGGCATGTGAACTTTTAGTTAAAACATGTAGGACCTAGTTCCTTGACCATTGATGGGACCCAGGACCCCTGCATTGGGAGAATGGAGTCTTAGTCGCTGGACCACCTGGGAAGTCCCAAAGGGGTATTTTAAAACTACTGTTTATGTTAAGACATGCTTTTTGGCAACTGTTCCTACAATAACTTTTTGGACTGCCATCTAGGTCACTCATTTAAAAAGCATGTTTGTGCCTTCAGCAAAGTTGATCTCGGTTCTCTTGCTTCCAAAATTTCTGGGGAACACAGAAGTAATCAGCCAACCTTGAGGAAGAAATAACAGTTCACATTGTCCCAAACCCAAACAGATGTGGCTCTCCAGATGAGTTCTAGAGCCCCTCTTAAGGCCTTCCCAGAGATTTAAAAATCTTTGTAATGTTATATGTTACTTAATAAACTCAAGTCCAAGAAATAGTCTTTGGCAGGCTTAGCTGTGGTGGATACCTGGCCGCGACACTCTGTTCACTGTTTTGCACCTTCCATGACAGCTGAAATGTGGCTATTGTGCGGCCAGTGCTGGATTCTCTTGGGGCTCAAATTTAAGACCTGGTCACTCTCTGTCTCTTCAGTGAGAAGAGGTTTGCATGTGGCATTACAAACATCAGGCCTGATCACAATCTCACGACCCTGTCCTATGAAAGGCAAGCACTTCTAGGCTCTTAACAAATATTGATATACTGGGTGCTCTGGCCACACCCTGAGAGGGATTCACAGGCATGAGCGGGCACTGGGAACAGTACATGACATTCCCAACGCAACTGCAAAAAAGAGAAAACAACTGCCTACTGATGTGAACATCATGAGAGACGCTGGGCTGGAAGAAGCACAAGCTGGAATCAAGATTGCCGGGAGAAATATCAATAACCTCAGATATGCAGATGACACTACCCTAATGGCAGAAAGCGAAGAAGAACTAAAGAGCCTCCTGATCAAAGTGAAAGAGGAGAGTGAAAAAGTTGGCTTAAAACTCAACATTCAGAAAATGAAGATCATGGCTCTGGTCCCATCACTTCGTGGCAAATAGATGGGGAAACAATGGAAACAGTGACAGACTATATTTTGGGGGGCTCCAAAATCACTGCAGATGGTGATTGCAGCCATGAAATTAAAAGATGCTTACTCCTTGGAAGAAAAGTTATGACCAATCTAGACAGCATATTTAAAAGCAGAGACATTACTTTGCCAACAAAGGTCCGTCTAGTCAAAGCTATGGTTTTTCCAGTAGTCATGTATGGATGTGAGAGCTGGACTATAAGGAAAGTTGAGCACTGAAGAATTGATGCTTTTGAACTGTGGTGTTGGAGGAGACTCTTGAGAGTCCCTTGGACTGCAAGGAGATCCAACCAGTCCATCCTAAAGGAAATCAGTCCTGAATATTCATCGGGAGGACTGATGCTGAAGCTGAAGCTCCAATACTTTGGCCATCTGTGTGAAGAACTGACTCGCTGGAAAAGACCTGATGCTGGGAAAGTTTGAAGGTGGGAGGAGAAGGGGATGACAGAGGATGAGATGGTTGAGTGGCATCACCGACTCAATGGACATGAGTTTCAGTAAACTCTGAGAGTTGGTGATGGACAGGGAGGTCTGGCGTGCTGCAGTCCATGGAGTCGCAAAGAATCGGACACAACTGAGCGGCTGAACTGAATTGAACTGAACCGATGTTAACAGGTTAAAAAACAGAGGGTTTCTTTTCAGCAAGCTTACAGAACATCCCTTCTTTGGAATACAATGCTTCGGTCAGGAAAATGGTATTGATTCAATTTTTTATTTCAGTCAAAGAACACGAGGCAAAGATAGACTCAGTCAGAGAGGGGTTTTAGTTCCCTGACTAGGGATCAAATCCACACCTCTTGCCTTGGCAGGATGAAGCCTTTACCACTGGACCACCAGGTAAGTCCCCTATTCATCATCATTTGATCACCATAAATTATTATATCTAAGATTTGCTCCATGCAGTCTGCCAGACACTACTCTATTTTCCATGGATGATCTCATTTCATTCTTTCAATAACTTCATAGGGAAGGTGCTATTTCATTCACAGATAAGGGAACTGAGGCCCAGGGAGTCTGAATAATTTGCCCATGGTCATACAACCTGTAAGAGATGAGCCAAACGTAGGCATGTGTGAGGGCACAATGTTGGAGGGAACAAATGTAGGCAGTCTAACTTCAGAGTCTTTGCCTTTAAAAGTTCTGAAAAAACACAAAGTGAGAGATGAACAATATGAATTGTAAAAAGTAGGGTGAATGCTTTGACCCATTCAGTTCCGTTCAGTTCAGTTCAGTTGCTCAGTCGTGTCCGACTCTTTGCGACCCCATAAATCGCAGCACGTCAGGCCTCCCTGTCCATCACCAACTCCTGGAGTTCACTCAGACTCACGTCCATCGAGTCATTGATGTCATCCATCCATCTCATACTCTGTCGTTCCCTTTTCCTCCTGCCCCCAATCCCTCCCAGCATCAGAGTCTTTTACAATGAGTCAGCTTTTCACATGAGGTGGCCAAAGTACTGGAGGTTCAGCTTTAGCATCATTCCTTCCAAAGAAATCCCAGGACTGATCTCCTTTAGAATGGACTAGTTGGATCTCCTTGCAGTCCAAGGGACTCTCAAGAGTCTTCTCCAACACCACAGTTCAAAAGCATCAGTTCTTCAGTGCTCAGCCTTCTTCACAGTCCAACTCTCACATCCATACATGACTACTGGAAAAACCAGAGCCTTGACTAGACGGACCTTTGTTGGCAAAGTAATGTCTCTGCTTTTTAATATGCTATCTAGGTTGGTCATAACTTTTCTTCCAAGGAGTAAGTGTCTTTTAATTTCATGGCTGCAGTCACCATCTGCAGTGATTTTGGAGCCCAAAAAAATAAAGTCTGACACTGTTTCCACTGTTTCCCCATCTATTTCCCATGAAGTGATGGGACCAGATGCCATGATCTTCATTTTCTGAATGTTGAGCTTTAAGCCAACTTTTTCACTCTCCTCTTTTACTTTCATCAAGAGGCTTTTTAGTTCCTCTTCACTTTCTGCCATAAGGGTGGTGTCATCTGCATATCTGAGGTAATTGATATTTCTCCCAGCAATCTTGATTCCAGCTTGTGCTTCTTCC
>NW_024070196.1:52186094-52200735 GCF_014754425.2 Oryx dammah
AATTGATATTTCTCCCAGCAATCTTGATTCCAGCTTGTGCTTCTTCCAGCCCAGCTTTTTTCATGATGTACTCTGCATAGAAGTTAAATAAGCAGGATAACAATATACAACCTTGACAGACTCCTTTTCCTATTTGGAACCAGTCTGTTGGTCCATGTCCAGTTCTAACTGTTGCTTCCTGACCTACATATAGGTTTCTCAGGAGGCAGGTCAGGTGGTCTGGTATTCCCATCTCTTTCAGAATTTCCCACAGTTTCTTGTGATCCACACAGTCAAAGGCTTTGGTATAGTCAATAAAGCAGAAATAGGTGTTTTTCTGGAACTCTCTTGCTTTTTCCATGATCCAGCGGATGTTGGCAATTTGATCTCTGGTTCCACTGCCTTTTCTAAAACCAGCTTGAACATCAGGGAGTTCATGGTTCACGTATTGCTGAAGCCTGGCTTGGAGAATTTTGAGCATTACTTTACTAGCATGTGAGATGAGTGCAATTGTGTGGTAGTTTGAGCATTCTTTGGCATTGCCTTTCTTTGGGATTGGAATGAAAACTGACTTTTCCAGTCCTGTGGCCACTGCTGAGTTTTGCAAAGTTGCTGGCATATTGAGTGCAGCACTTTCACAGCATCATCTTTCAGGATTTGAAATAGCTCAACTGGAATTCCATCACCTCCACTAGCTTTGTTCATAGTGATGCTTTCTAAGGCCCACTTAGGGCTCAATATTTCTGGAACTTTTCAACTTGTCCTACCAAGAGGGATCTCCCAGGTCCAGACTGAGCTCATGTACTTAAGCTGTCAGGCACAGTACCTGGCACTAAAGGGATCAATAAATGTTAGTTTCCCTTCTTCCAAAGCTAACAGGTCATTGAGTTCTTTCTTCCTTTTTGAAGATTCTTGTCTTTCTAATAAGGCTACCATCTCACAAGGAGGCAGGTCAAGGATGTTCAGTGCAACAGTGTTTGTAATAGTGGAAACCAGGAGACAACCCAAGTGTCCATTAGGAGGGGAACAGATAAACACCAATACAGGCACCTGTCGGAGTACTACATAGCAGGGAAGGAAAAAAGTGGACAAGAGTTACTTTCATCAACAGAATTAAACCTAGAGCAGAACATCTAGAGCCGAAAGCAAGCTGCCAAAAGATTTGTGCAACGTGATAACGTTGTAAATGTTTAAAACATACTGAACAAAATAACATGGATTTTGGAAGCATTGATATGTAATAAAGCAAAAATCATGGATGAGAAGGCTGCATAGCAACTGCAGGATACAGATGACTCTGTAGAAGGAAGGAGGGAAATTTGATGGAGGAGAGGCCTCAATTGTCTCTGTAATGCTTTTACTTTTTTTTTTTTTTTTTTAGAAGAACAATCTGCAAATGTCCTTCAAAGGGGGAATGGCTAAACACCCTGTAGTTTCTTTTTCGGGCAATGAAAATGTTTCAGAGTTAGAGAGGTGTTGGTTGTACAACAATGAAAATGTACTAAATGCCACTAAACTTTTCACTTTAAAATGGTTTGTTTCATGTTATATGAGTTTCATGTGATTAAAAAGAAAGAAGAACTAGGGCAAATCTTTAGAGTAATTGTCCCTCTTCTCTAGCTCACCCTGTCTCCTATCCTTCATTCTCTGTCCCCAGTCCTCTCCTGGGTCAGGCAGGATCCCTACCCCAGAGGCAGTGGTCTGAGAATGGAATTAGGGTGGCACACGAGGTCTGAGGGGCATCCCTGGTGACTCAGATGGTAGTCTGCCTGCTATGCGGGAGGCCCAGGTTCAATCCCTGGGTCAGGAAGATCCCCCGGAGAAGGGCATGTCAACCCACTCCAGTATTCTTGCCTGAAGAATCCCACGGACAGAGAAGCCTGGTGAACTACAGTCCATGCAGTTGCTAAGAATCGGACATGACCGAGAGGCTAACACACACACACACACACACACACACGCACACACACACACACACACACACACACACACACACATACCCACACACACACATGGTCTGAGCCAGCATCCTTTGTGATTTCTTATCATCTGTAGCCTGGGTAGCTCTCATGTAAACATTTTCCTCACTCTTAAAACCCTGTGGAGAAAGATCACCAGCTGCTGTTTGAAGCATGTCTGAGGGTGGTTGTCAGGTTGAAATGAAATCTCTTCCACAAACTGAAAATGGTTGTACATTGAAGTTATTGTTTACAAGATCTCAGAGATACTATAAAAGAATATTTGAAAAATTCTGAGTCATTTTTGTGTTTGAAATGAAAACTGAGTAATTTCTGACTCTGGCTTCCAGAGGGCTTGGAGGGGACATGTTTTACTTCCTCATCTTTCTTTGTCACTGATGGGAGCTGACGTCCTCACACCCTAGAAACAACCCAGTGGTCCCATTGCCTCCCAGGCAGCTTCTAACTTGCTGGTGATATCTCTGGGGAATCCTGGTCCCTCTGGCTGGGGAGTTCCTGTCTCCCACCTGTTCTTATCCTAACCTCTTTCCAGAGCCCAGCCAGTTTTGTTTCAGGTCCTTCAGTGAACCACACTGGAATCAAAGTAAGCTTAAGAGGAAATAAGACAGTACATAAACCTTGGTGTCTGTTATGAGCTGATTTGTGTCCCCCCAAACAAACTTATAGCATCTGATTATCTTTGTCCTATGCCTCAGTTGGCCAGCGGTTTTGGAGCTTGGCTGGAATGCCTTAGGTGTTTATTTAAAACCACTTATCCCCTATTAATTTGAATAGGATTTCACGTAAGACCTGCTATGCTACAGAGCAGACAAATTCAACTATAGCGAAAGCAGAACAGTAGCATTAAAGACAGGTTGACTTTTCATAGGCAAACATGATCCAACTGCTTTGTCTTAATACATATCTTTGTTTAATGATGGAAACCAATCTCAAAATTCATTAAAATGCATGTTTTTAAAAAAATGAATGAGAGAAAAAAAATCACACTGTCCTCTAGGGTTCCCATAAAAGCTGACATTTAATTCATGATTTCAAAAACAAAATTAAAAAAAAAAATCTACTAAAATAACTATAGTCCACCCAGAAAAAAACTGCTGAATAGTCTTATCTACGGTTATTATTTCTAACAGAGTATTCACATAAAACCCCTAAAAGTTATCCTTCTAAAACAAAAACTAAATCGTCCTTCTTTTCCTACCTTAAAAGTCTCCAATTATCAAAGGAAGAGAGTTTGGGGCTTCTCTGGTGATCCAGTGGTTAAGACTCCCAATTTAGGGGGGCGCTGGGTTCCATCCTCGGTTAAGGAACTAGATCCCCCATGCCGCAATGAAGATCCTGGGTGCCACAACTAAGACCCAGCACAGCCAAAAAAGAAGAATAAAGTTTCAGCTCAGCACAGTCTTTGCTGCCAGGCAACCTGGTACCAACAAGGCTGGAGGTGGAAGTGAAAGAGAACAGCCTTTGAAATCAGATGCTCCTGGACTGACATTCCAACTTTCCCACTCATTGGCTAGGTGCTAGGGATGCAGAGGACCCTTACAGATATGGATACACTTTATACTGAGATATACTTCTCATACTATAAAATTCATCTGTTCTTTCTTTAGGTCATTTAAGGACATGGCACCTCACTCCACTATTCTCGCCTGGGAAATCTCATGGACACAATAGTCTGGCAGGTTAGTTTTTAGGGTCGCAAGAGTGAGACATGACTGAGTGACTAAACCACCACCAACATTTTGTGGACTAGCTCGTGTACTTTCTTATATTCTTAGTCAAGAGACTCTCTTTCAGATACACACCTAAAAGGCCCGAGAATGACAGGACAACAAGGACACATGATTCAAGGTCCTGTCCAGACCCTTCACCTATCTTTCCCACTGAGGAATAAGCCAGCACTTCCCCTCTAGCTCAACAGTATAGTGACAAGTCCTGATAGAGTGAAATAAAATGGAATCTAGGAGAAAGAACCAGCTGGCAGAGGGAAGCCTGAGAAACTTCCAAGAGAGACTGTCTGCAGCTGATTCTGGCAGACGCAGCAGGGCCCCTGGCTGCATGGTCAGTGGCTGCATGCTGGCAGTGGTGACCGTGGTGTCCTGGGTCATAGGCTGGGTCCTAACACAGACTGGATTCCCAGCCACCCAACCAAGACACATGCAACTCCCTGAGGTCTCTGCCCGCCAGCCCTCAACCACAGTTCAACCAGGGACATAGACTAAAAACAGATAACTGACACTCAATCTTAGCCAAGAGGCCACAAAATGATAAATTCATTCTGTTAAAGTACAGTTCAACTATTTTTTGGAATATTCACAAACTTGTGCAAACACCACCACTCCACCCATTCATTTCAGGGGGCTCAGGTTCGATCTCTGATGCGGAAACTAAGATCCTATATGCTGTGTGGCATGGCCAAAATAAGTAAATAATAAATAAAGTAATTATAAAAGAGTTCACTGAGTTTCAGACTAGTCTAATGAGATAAAAATCCAATGTGGTCATATTCTGGTAAAATTCCTAAATCTTGAAGATAAACATAAGTGTTAAGTGGAAAGCAGAAGATATTCATGAAGGAAAAAAAATCAGACTGGATTTTCATCTAAACTATGGAAAGATGACAGAGAAGAGAGAGAAAGGACGTCAATCCAAGAATCCTCTATCTAGTTTCCAAAATACTTTCCATCTATTGTGGCAAAAGGAGAATAGTCAAGGATTCAGAGACTTTAACTCTTAGGACTCCGTCTATGGAAACAACTTGAGAAAAGACTAACCAAACTACAACTGAACCTGAAAGGAAAATTGAAAAAAAAAGAGAGAGAGAGAGAGAAAACAATGTTAAGAATGTAGGCATGGGATATCTTACATCTAAGTGGATCCAGGGACTTCCCTGGTGGTCCAGTGATAAAGATTCACCTTCTAATGCAGGGGGTGAAGGATTGATCCCTGGTCAGGGAGCTAAGATCCAATATGCTTCATGGCCAAAAAACCAAATAAACACAAAACAGAAGCAATATTATAACAAATTCAATAGATTTTTTTTTTAATGGTTCACTTTAAAAAAGAAAAAAACTTAAAAGATTAAGGGGATCCGGAGAGGGATTTGTGTAACAGAAAAGGACTCTTGAAACCAAATGGACATTCCCTGTGGGTTCTGTTGTTTAGTTGCTAAGTTGTGTCCAACTCTTTGCAACCCCACGGACTGTAGCCTGCCAGGCTCCTCTGTCCATGGGATTTCCCAGGCAAAAATCCTGGAGTGGATTGCCATTTCTTTCTCCAGGGGATCTTCCTGATCCAAGGTTCGAACTCATGTTTCCTATGGTTCCTAAGCTGGCAGGCAGATTTTTTACCACTGAGCCACCAGGGAAGCCCAAGGGAGCTCTAAGAAATACTAAATTATTTCAACCAAATTTCAGAGATTGGTGAGTAGGGGTGGGGAGGAAAAGTGTTTCACAGGTCTCAGTGGGGAACATGGGGAAGGAGAGGAGGAAAGACAGGAAGTGAAGTGGTCTACAGGTCTCATCTGGGAGGGCTGAGGGAGAAGAAGAGGAAAGAGATTAGGAGCTGGGAGGACCATGCCCCTCAGTGTGGGACATGGTGAGTTATATGTCTCTGATGATCACATCAAGGAAATTCACATGAAGGAAATAGGGAGCTCTCCTTAACCAAGCCTGGGAACTCAGAAGCTAAGAAAGAAAAGAAGGGTATTTGACTATGTAAACATTAAAATGTTTTATGTGACAAGGGATACCAAAAATAAAGCCAGTGCAAATGATGGAGCTGGAAAAATATTTGTAATACAAATAATAGTCACCAACCATGGTTGCCTAACTTACTGGGTGCCACGTACCATCTTATTGACCTGTATTAACTCCTTTGTGTCTGGAACGACAGTAGGAGGTAGGAATTATGATATTGATGATGATCACTACTTTATAGATGAGAAAATTGGGGCATAACAAAGTTGAATGACTTGTAGAGGTCACATAGCCAGTCAGGGGCTAAGTTCTGATGTGACCCTTGGCAGCCTGCCCCAGAGAAGGATGGTCTTAATCACTTCTCTGCAATTAAGCCAAAGGCCAAATGGATACTATCTAAAAAGCTTTCATGGGGACTTCCTTGGTGGTCCAGTGGTTAAAATCTGGGCTTCCACTGCAGGGGGCCCAGGTTGGATCCCTGGTCAGGAAACTGGATCCCACATGATACAACTAAACATCCTGCATGCTGCAGCAAAGACAGAGGATCCCATGTGCTTCAGCTAAGACCTGGAGCAGCCAAATAAATAAATACCCATTGCTTTCTCCTCTTAGACACATCATCTTTTTTTTTTTCAGAGATTTTTTTTAATGTGGGCCATTTTTTAAGTCTTTATTGAATTTGTTACAGTATTGCTTCTGTTTTATGTTTTGTTTTTTGATGGAAAGTCATGTGGGATCTTAGTTCCCTGACCAAGGATCAAATCCACACCCCCTGCATTGGAAGGTGAAGTCTTAACCACTGGACTGCCAGGGAAGTCCCTAGATACATCATCTTACAAAAAGAAAGCAAGCCAATTCTGTAAAAATTAAATCGATTAATGTTTTTTTTTTTTTTAAAGAGCTTTTACAAATTGACCTGAACAAGACAAACAACAAAGATGGAAACGGACTTTAGATTTTGAACAGATTACTTATAGAGGAGCAAAACCAAATGGTCAACAAATGAATATAAAGCTCTTTAAATTGCACAGTGGTCAAAAGAATGGAAATTAAAGAAGCAATGAAACAGTGCACTCATCAGACTGATTGACGAAACTAAAACAAGCGATGCTCTCAAGTGCTGGCAGGAATATGGAGGAAAGGGTACATGTAAAGTTTTGTGACCATTTGGGAAAGCAATCTGGCAACATCTGTTAAAATGGAAACTAAACCCTTTGGCCCATTAATCCCACTCATGGGAATCCATCCCAAAGAAATAAAAATACCAAAACTTAGGGACAAGGATGTTTATTAGAGCGCTGTGTTTTTTTTTTTTTTTTTTTCGTGGTAGGAAACTGGCCAGAAAAGGAAAAGGGAAATGATGGACTAAATGATGCTATACCTACCCTATATATATTGTAATAAAATCTATTGGTGTCTGCAGCCTGGCAGCCTGCAAGCCCCGAGGCCTGGCAGATGTGTTTTTGGTGAGCCAGCAATGTTTTTATAAATTCCTGCAGGCTTCTGAGTCTAGGACCCCCTGCAAATGTTTTCACTAGACACAAAGTCTGTCCTTGAAAGGGCCACAGTACACAAACAAATACGTGGTGTATGTGAGGTATTACCTTTTTATGGGGTGAAGCCAGGGAGCAGGTATTAGTGAGGATGTGGAGAAATTGGAGCCCTCATATATTGCTGATGTGAATGTAAAATGGTGCTACCACTGTGGAGAACAGTTTGGCGGGTCTTTGATAAGTTAAACATAGAGTTACTATAGGAACACAGCAATTCCAGTCCTATGACTATATCCAAAAGAACTGAATGGATGTTGAAACACTTGAACAAATGGTCATAGCAACACTATTCACAGTATCCAAAATGTGGAAACAACTCAAAAGTCCATCAGCAGATGAATGGATAAACAAATGTGGTCCATCCACCTGAACATACAATAGAATAATTCAACCATAAAAAAGGAATAAAGTGGGACTTTCCTGGCAGTCCTATTGTTAAGACTCCATGTTTCCACTGCAGAGGACACAGGTTCTAGCCCTCGTCCCGGAAGATCCCACATTCTGTGAGGCAACTGGTACACCGCAACTACTGAAGCTCTCGCACCCTAGAGCCTGTGCTCTGAAACGAGAGAGGCCCACGCACCACAACCAGAGAGTAGCCTCTTCTCCCCACAACTAGAGGAAGCCTGCACCAAGCAACTAAGACCCAGCGCAGCAAAAATAAACGGGTAAAATATTTTTTTAAAGGTTATGATGAAATAAAAAATAAATTAAAAAAAGAAAAAAAAATCAATACAGAATTGTAAAGTAAAATAAAAAATAAATTAAAAAAAGAAAAAAAAAAAGGTTATGATGAGTGGTAGAGGCCAGACATAAAAGACCACTTCAGTTCAGTTCAGTTCAGTCACTCACCCGTGTTCAACTCTTTGCAACCCCATGAATCGCAGCACGCCAGGCCTCCCTGTCCGTCACCAACTCCCGGAGTTAGCCCAAACTCATGTCCATCGAGTCGGTGATGCCATCCAGCCATCTCATCCTCTGTCATCCCCTTCTCCTCCTGCCCCTAATCCCTCCCAGAATCAGGGTCTTTTGCAATGAGTCAACTCTTCGTATGAGGTGGCCAAAGTATTAGAGTTTCAGCTTCAACATCAGTCCTTCCAGTGAACACCCAGGACTGATCTCCTTTAGGATGGACTGGTTGGATCTCCTTGCAGTCCAAGGGACTCTCAAGAGCCTTTTCCAACACCACAGTTCAAAAGCATCAATTCCTTGGTGCTCAGCTTTCTTACTTCAAGGCAAATCCATAGAGACAGAAAGTAGATTAGTAGTGTCCAGGACTGGGGGGATGGGGGTGGGAGTTGTGGGAGAATCAATTCAGTTTAGTTGCTCAGTCATGTCTGACTCTTTGTGACCCCATGGACTGCAGCAGGCCAGGCTTCCTTGTCCGTCACCAACTCCCAGAGCTTGCTCAAACTCAAGTCCATCAAGTCAGTGATGCCATCTGACCTTCTCATCCTCTGTCGTCCCCTTCTCCTCCTGCCTTCAATCTTTCCCAGCATCAGGGTCTTTTCCAATCAATAGGCCTGCTTAACAATGGGTTTGGGGTTTTTGTTTGGGGTGATGCAAAAATTCTGGAATGAGATCGTGGTATTGGTTGCACAACATTGTGAATGCAGTTAATGCAGTTTTAAAATAGTTAAAATGGGTTTCCCAGGTGGCGCTAGTGGTAAAGAACCTGCCTGTCCATGCAGGAGACATAAGAGACATGGGTTCAATCCCTGGGTCGAGAAGATTCCCTGGAGAAGGGCATGGCCACCCACTCCAGTATTCCTGCCTGGAGAATTCCATGGACAGAGGAGCCTGGTGGGCTGCAGTCCATGGGGTCACAAAGAATAGGACAGCTGAAGCAACTGAGCAAGCACACACATGTTATCACATATTTTATCACAATAAGGAAAAATTCACAGAGCAGGACAACTAGTAAAAAAGTTTTTTAAAGTCTGAAAAGGTAACCGGGGAAGGGGCAATAAAGGAAAAGGGGTTGAGAAATACTGGAATAAAGACTGGTCTACGGGGACTTCCCTGGTGGTCCAGTGGCTAAGACTGAGCTCCCAATGTGGGCACTTGGGTTCGATCCCTGGTCAGGGAAGATCCCACAGCCACAACTGAGAGCTGGCATGCCACAGCAAAGATGGAAGATCCCATGGGCCACAACTAAGACCCAGCACAGCCAAACAGATAGATAGAGATTAGTCTGTGCTTCAGCATAGTAAAGAGCATCAGCCGCAAGGAAAACCTAAACAATTCACCTTAACACGCAAAACAAAAAAACAGTGAGAGGGGCTTCCCTTGTAGTCCAGTGGTTAGGACTCCAAACTTTCACGCCGTAGCCCAGGTTCAGTCCCTGGACAGGGAGCTAAGACCCCACAAGATGCTCAGCACAACCAAATAAATAAATGAAACAGTGAGGGATCTTGTAAGTCCCTGAGGTAAGCCAGCCTCCTTTTCTTTTCTAATCCAGGATTTGGGGTGTGTTCTTTAACAGCCCACAAGGCTTTGAGTTTAAGCATTGTTCCTTGTCCAAATTTTGTCTGACTCTGTGTTACTTGGGAACTTCTGGGTTACCTGAGGTAATGAATGTTACATAAGCACCTGAAATGAGCTTGCTAGGGAAACTGTCAAGCCTTGTGGAGGTCTGGGACCACACTGTCTTTTTTTTTTTTTTTAAGATTATTTTTTCAATGTGGACCATTTTAAAAATCTTTATGGAATGTGTTACGATGTTTCTTGTTTCATGCTTTGGGTTTTTGGCCACGAGGCACACGGGATCTTAGCTCCCTGACCATGGATCAAACTTGCACCCCCTGCACTGGAAAGTGAAGTCTTAACCTCTGGACCGCCAGAGAAGTCCCTGGATAATACTGAATTAGTTTACATCCAAATACCATCTGGTAGAAGACACATCATTACTTTATGTGCCACGAAGACAGGAGATGAATGTACACCCACTGTGGCAAAATAATTTTGAAAACGTCATCATTTTGAAAATGTTCGACTGGTATTTTGTCTTGGATTTTTTATATTATTTTAGTGCCCAGTTTTTAAATTTCCTATGTCACTCTTGAGCATATATTAAAAAGGAAAATGAAGATAAACTGGTGACGGAACTCACACAATGCCTTCCTGCTTAGAATCTGACTGTTCTGATCACTCCTCAACACAATCACACTGTGTTTTTCACTGAGCATTGTCCTCCGTGACTCAACAATGCTGATGATGTGGCATTTCTTAAAAGACTGAACCACAGTTGGCACTCGGCTCTTCTGCCAACTCAGGGATCATGCAAGGAGCCTCCTTTTGAATCTTCCAATGGGAATGTTGCTAAACGTGTCTGATCCTCTTCTTGCCTCACCCCTCCTCCAACACCTGGGCTCTCAGGAGTGAGAAGAGTGCTATCCCTGAGGCATTGACACCCATCGTGGGCCTTTCAATCCCCATGCTCTTGGTGCTCACCTTCCTGCAGGCAGGCAATGTCCATCACTTCAGGACTGCTGCCTCCACAAACACAACAGTTAAGACACCAGTGGTTGAGAATCCACCTTCCAGTGCAGGGGGCGCAGGTTCGATCACTGATCAGGGAACTGCCACCACGGGCAGCCAAAAGAAAAGAAAGAAAAAATGCCAGCTATTGTTAGGCACCTCCCAAGATGTTAAAATGTGATGAAAAACAAAAGATACATTTTAGCTTGTTGTTATTTAGTTGCTAAGTCGTGTCCAACTCTTTTGCAACCCCATGGACTATGGCCCCTCCAGGTTTCTCTGTCCATAGGAATTCCCAGACAAGAATACTGGAGTGGGTTGCCACTTCCTTCTCCAGGGTATCTTCCTGACCCAGAAATTGAACCCACCCACGTCTCCTGCATTGGCAGGCGAGTTCATTACCACTCAGCCACCAGGGAATCCCTGCATTTTAGCTTACATCAATGAAAACGGTATGACAGGAGAAAGAAGCTCTAGAATTATCTCCATTCTTAGGATGTGGCCTCAGTAGGTCCCTGTTCTGACTTCTGATTGTCTTCTTTTGGGGTCTCTTGGCTTGTGCCCAACTCCAACAAAAGTGTCTTTTTCTTGCATATCTTATGTTCAGACTTCCATAAAGAGAGGACCTATCTGGATTGTCACTGTTCAGCGTCTTCCCCTATATGATTGTGTCTAAATAGTCACTATCCTATGGGAGTGAGTTGAATGGTGATCCTCAACCCACTTGTTGTTCATGACTTAATCCCAGAACTTTAACTTGTGAAAGTGAAAGTGAAGTCGCTCAGTCGTGTCCAACTTTTTGCGACCCCATGGACTGTAGCCAATCAGGCTCCTCCATCCATGGGATTTTCCAGGCAAGAGTGCTGGAGTGGATTGCCATTTCCTCCTGCAGGAGATCTTCCCTACCCAGGAATAGAACCCAGGTCTCCTGCATTTCAGGTAGACACTCTACCATCTGAGCCACCAGGAAGATCTTAACTTGTGAATGTTACCTTATATGGAAAAAGGTTCTTCACAGATATAATTAAATTTAAGATCCCAAGATAAGATCATCCTGGATTATCTGGATAAGCTCTAAATCCAGTGACAAGTGTGTCTCCTTATAAGAGACACACAGAGAGGAGAAAACCATGTGGAGAAGACAATGGAGTGAGGTGGCCGCAGGTCAAGGAACACTGGGGGCCCCCAGAGTTGCAAGCCACAAGAAGGGGTCCTCCCTTGAGCCTTCACAAGGAATGTGGCCCTGTCAACACCTTAACTTTAGGTGTCTGGTCCCCAGAACTGTCAGAGAATAAATTTCTATGGTTTTAAAGCACCAAGTGTGGTGGAAATTTGTTAGAGCAGCCCCAAGAAACTAACATACAGTATAGAGTGCCTTTTTGAGAAAAGCTTATGTACCCAGCCAGATTACAGCTGTCAGTCAACCAATGGATGACTCCTCTGGGCTGGTCTAGTCAACTGAAGCCCAAATGGTGACATGACATGGCACTCGGGCCATGGGCTTCTCTTACAGCACAGCACAGGGGGACACGGGGATTGCATTTCAATTTTTCATAACATCCCCACCCCGGCCTTTATGGGTCTAAACAATCCTTTATTGTCAAACCTAGTATTATTTTTCCCATGAACATTCTGTTGGAAACAAATGAGTCCCCATTATACTCTAAGTAGTGTCCCTGGAGCCCGCACTTGGCCTTGCTGGCTAATTGAGGGACCTCAGTGACATTGGCTGGAGCCACCACTTTCCCTTAACCACTCGGTACAGGAAGTCTGCAATCTTTCCTTGTGTCTGTTGTCAGGGAGGGTCTAATCAGAATACTTCCTCTCTTCTACACTTTCACTGTGCCCTGTGTTTTTCATTTCTTTGTCACATCGATCACAATGGTAGTTTTAAAACCATTTGCATAATCTCAGTGTTCATAGCAGCATTACTTACAATTGTAAAGAAAGGGAAGCAACATAAGTGACCATCAGCAGAGGAATAGCTAAAGAAGATATGGTCTGTACACTGGATATTTATATATGCATATGTAAGATATATTGTAATATATAATAGATACAGTATAATACTACTCAGCCATAAAGAGAACAACATTTTGCCATTTGCAGCCACATGGATGGACTTAAACGGCACTAGTCTGGGTGAAATAAGTCAGGCAGAGAAAAATACTGTATGATATCACTGAAAGGTGAAATCTAAAAAATACAACAAAGTAGTGAATATAACAAAAATTAATGCAGACCCACAGATACGAAGTAGAGGTTACCTGGGGGAGGGGAAATATAGGGTAAGGTAGCAAAAGGTACAAGCTATTAGGTATAAGGGCTTCCCCGGTGGCTCAGCAGCAAAGAATCAGCCTGCAGTGCAGGAGCCGCAGAGACATCAGCTCAATTCCTGGGTTGCGAAGATCTCCTGGAGGAGGGCATGGCAACTCATTCCAGTATTCTTGCCTGGAGAATCCCATGGACAGAGGAACCTGGCGGGCTATAATCCGTAGGGTGGCAAAGAGTCGGACATGACTGAAGCAACTGAGCACATACACATTAGGTATAAAATAAGCTACAAGGATATACTGCACATCACAGGGAATAAGGCAATGGCGCCCCACTCCAGTACTCTTGCCTGGAAAGTCCCATGGATGGAGGAGTCTGCTGGGCTGCAGTCCATGGGGTCGCGAAGAGTCGGACACGACTGACAGACTTCCCTTTCACTTTTGACTTTCATCCATTGGAGAAGGAATTGGCAACCCACTCCAGTGTTCTTGCCTGGAGAATCCCAGGGACGGTGGAGCCTGGTGGGCTGCCATCTATGGGGTCACACAGAGTCGGACATGACTGAAGCGCCTTAGCAGCAGCAGCTGCAGCATAAAAGGAGTATAACCTTTAAAAATGGTAAATCACTATATTGTACACTTGTAACTTACAGCAAATACACTTAAAAAAAAAAAGAAAAAAGTAATTCAGTTCCATTGCTCAGTCGTGTCCGACTCTTTGCGACCCCGTGAATGGCAGCACGCCAGGCCTCCCTGTCCATCACCAACTCCGGGAGTTCACTCAGACTCATGTCCATCGAGTCAGCGATGCCATCCAGCCAGCTCATCCTCTGTCATCCCCTTCTCCTCCTGCCCCCAATCCCTCCCAGCATCAAAGTCTTTTCCAATGAGTCAACTCTTCACATGAGGTGGCCAAAGTACTGGAGTTTCAGCTTTAGCATCATTCCTTCCAAAGAAATCCCAGGGCTGATCTCCTTCAGAATGGACTGGTTGGATCTCCTTGGAGTCCAAGGGACTCTCATGAGTCTTCTCCAACACCACAGTTCGAAAGCATCAATTCTTCGGCGCTCAGCTTTCTTCACAGTCCAACTCTCACATCCATACATGACCAATGGAAAAACCATAGCCTTGACTAGACGGACCTTTCTTGACAAAGTAATGTCTCTGCTTTTCAATATACTATCTGGGTTGGTCATAACTTTTCTTCCAAGGAGTAAGCATCTTTTAATTTCACAGCTGCAATCACCATCTGCAGTGATTTTGGAGCCCAAAAAATGAAGTCTGACACTGTTTCCACTGTTTCCCCATCTATTTCCCATGAAGTGATGGGACCAGATGCCATGATCTTCGTTTTCTGAATGTTGAGCTTTAAGCCAACTTTTTCACTCTCCTCTTTCACTTTCATCAAGAGGCTTTTTAGTTCCTCTTCACTTTCTGCCATAAGGGTGGTGTCATCTGCATATCTGAGGTAATTGATATTTCTCCCAGCAATCTTGATTCCAGCTTGTGCTTCTTCCTGCCCAGCGTTTCTCATGATGTACTCTGCATATAAGTTAAATAAGCAGGGTGACAATATACAGTCTTGACGTACTCCTTTTCCTAATTGGAACCAGTCTGTTGTTCCATGTCCAGTTCTAACTGTTGCTTCCTGACCTACATATAGGTTTCTCAGGAGGCAGGTC